>NW_028270174.1:67171794-67421794 GCF_037043375.1 Chiloscyllium plagiosum
AAATCAAATGGGGTGTTTTGTCCTGGATTGTGTCAAGCTTCTTTAGTTTTGTTGGGGCTGCACCCATTCAGGGAAGTGAGGATATTCCATCTCATTCCTCACTTGTGCCTTGTGGATGATGGACAGGCTTTGGGTAGTCAGGAGGTGAGTTTCTCGTGCAGTATTCCTAGCTACTGATCTGCTGTTGCATTCATGTGGCGAGTCCAGTTGAGTTTCTGGTCAATGAAACCGCCCCCCCACCCCCCACCCCCCTCCCCACCAGGATATTGATAGTGGGGGAGTTTAGTGATGATAATGCTACTGAATACAAAGTGGTTATATTGTTTCTTATTGATGACAGTCATTGTCTGAATTTATGTGGCGCAACTGTTACTTGCTACTTGCCAGCCCAAGACTGGATCTTGCCCAGATATTATTGCTTTGGGCATGGACTGCTTCTGTATCGGAGCATTTGCGAATGGTGCTGAACATTGTGCAGTCATCATCGAATATCCCCACTTCTGACCTTATGATGGAAGGAAGGTCATTGTTCAAGCAGCTGAAGATGTTTGGACTAAGGACATTAGCCTAAAGGACTACTGTGGAGATGTTCTGTAGCTGAGATGACTGACCTCGAAAAACAATGACCATCTTCCTACCTGTCAGGTATGACTCCAATGATGGAGTGTTGGTCCGCGATACCGTTTTTGCTTGGGCTCCTTGATGTCACATTTGGCAGAATGCAGCCTTGATGTCAAGGGCTGGAATTCATTTCTTTTTTCTATGTTTGAACCAAGGCTGTGAGGAGTTCAGGAGCTGAGTGACCCTGGCAAAACCCAGACTGGGTGTCACTGACCGGGTTAGTTTTGAGCAGGTGCTGCTTGATAGCAGTGTTGATGACACCTTCCATCATTTTACTGATGGTGGAGAGTAGACTGGTTAGGCGATATTTGGACGGCTCGAAGTTGTCCTGCGTTTTATGTACAGAACATATTTGAGCAGTTTTCCCCCATTGTCGGTTTGTAACCATACTGGAACAGCTTGGCTAGGGAAGCGGGAAGTTCTGGAGTACAAGTCTTCAGGGCTATTGTCAGCATGTTATCAGGGGCCATAGCCTTTGCGGTATCCAGTGCCTTCAATCGTTTCTTGATATCAGTTAATCGATTTTGCTGAAGGCTGCTATCTGTAATGATGGGGACCACCGGAGGAGGCCGAAATGGATCATCCACTCAAAACTCCTGACTGAAGATTGCAACGAAAGTTTCAGCCTTATATTTTGCACTGATATGCTGGGCTTTTCCATCATTGAGGTTGGAGATATTAGTGGAGACTCCTACTCCGGTGAGTTGTTCAATTGTCCGCCACCGTTTACGATCAGATTGGCAGGACTGCAGAGCTTAATTCTGATGCATTGGTTCTGGGATCGCTAAGCGCTGTCTGTCCCTTGCTGTTTATGCTATCTGGCACGCAAGTATTTCTGTTTGGAAGCTTCAGCAGATGAACATTTTATCTTTATATTTTCCTGGTTCTGCTCCTGGCACGCCCTCCTGCATTCTCCACTGTACCAGGGTTAATCATCTGGTTTGATGGTAATGATTGAGTGGGGGACATGCTGGGCTGTGACGTTACAGATTGTGCTGGAGTATAGTTCTGCTGCTATTGATGGTCCACAGTGTCTTATGGATCTTCTAAAATTTTGTGCCATTTAGCATGGTGATAGTGCACACAACACAACAGAGTTTATGGAGACAATAGACTTCGTCTGCACAAGGACAGTGTGGTGGTCACTTTTACCGATACTGTCATGGACACATACATCTGCAGTTTGTAGATTGGTAAGGATGAGGTCAGGTATGCTTTTTTACCCTCTCTGTCATTCCGTCACCACCTTCTGCAGACCCAATCTAGTAGCTATGTCCTTAGGAGGCGACCAGCATGATCAGTAGTACTGCTGCCAAACCACTCTTGACAGTCGACTTTGAAATCCCCCAGCCAGAATACACTTTGTGCCCTTGCCACAGTCAATGCTTTCTCCAAGTGTTGTTTAACATGGAGGAGGACTGATTCAGCTGAGGAACGACATTACGTGGTAATCTGTGAGAGACTCCTTTGTCCATGTTTAATTTCTGTTATTTCTGTAAGGTATGATTCCATGAGTATGGCTATGTCAGGCTGTTGCTTGACTAGTCTGTAAGGCAGTTGTTCCAATGTTGGCACTAGACCTCAGATGTTGGTAAGGAAGACTTGGCAGGTTCTACGGTGATGTTTCTAATGTTGAATTTTCTGGTGCCCATTTCGATTCCAAGTGGTCCATCCGGTTTCATTTGTTTGTAGCTTTGTAGCGATTGGTACAACTGAATGACTCATTAGACGATTTCAGAGGGAGATTGAGAGTCAATGACGTTGCGTTGGGTCTGGAGTTGCATGTCAGCCAGACCAGGTGAGGACGGAAGATTCCTTCATTTCAGGATACTGGTGAAGCAGATGGATTTTTCTGACAATCGGCAATGATTTTATTCTCATCAGTGGATTCTTAATTCCAGGGATATTTTTACATTATTGAATTGAATGTCTACCGTCTGCAGTGGCGGTATTCAACCTGGATCCACAGAACAGGAGCTGATTTTTCCGGATTGATAATCGATTGGTAATACCATGAGACCTACTTGGAACCACATGTTGTACACAGCTGCCATTTCTTGTGTTACCCTGTTTTTCATTCATTGCTTATGTTATTCTGGAATCTCATCCTTCATTAAATCCTGATTGAAATACACACTCAGGAACGCCTTCTCGACTGCTCGAATTTGATTCAGTCCGTTTTGTTTGAACAGACATTTCAAGGCAGCCGTACACCAGAGAAGAGCAGGAAAAGATAATGGGTGGTTGTGCACTGTACCTGTCACCGGATCAGCATGTCTGTCCAGGAAGTATTTATTATGGATCAGAGAACCTCAATTATTATGACATGGATGGAGGCCATTCAGCCCATCGTGGAGTCACAATCTCTCCAAATGCACAATTGGAGATAGAGAGAGTGTGCAAAGAGAGATTGTGTGAGAGAGAAATAAAAGAGAGAAAGCAAGTGAAGGGAGATAAACTGAGAGAGGATTGAAAGGGGAGTGACTGACTGAATGCGAGAGGAAGAGATGTTGGATGAGGGTGAAGTCAGATAGATCAGCAGACTGCATTACGGTAGATAAATATGGACAGACGGAAGTTTGAAGCTTGATTTAGAAATTCCTCTGGACGGCAAGCCCTTTGTCTGGGCACCATACACTGTGAGCACTGTGCTGATACTGGCTGTCATCCCAAATTATTTATTTCCAACAATATCACAGAGCTGGCTTACTGACAGCTAAACATAACCCATTAGGCCAATAGATTGGTTCCATGGAGAAAGCAGAGGTTTTAAATAGACTGTGCCAAGAGCAGCAGGAAATAATAACCACCACCCCGCCACCACAACCAACCCCCCCCTCCCCGCCCACACCGATACTGTATGAGAGACTAGGCCAGAGAATCTCAGTGAGGGGATTCACTGACAGAGGTGAAGTCACGATCTTAGCTGTGGGTGAAATAATGATTGATAAAGTTTGCATACCACTTTCCTAGTTATGTAATTCACATTTCAATTTATATAGCTCAATATCAGGAGTATTTTAACAACCTTATCTCTTTGTGATATATTGGTGTGTGCAGAAAATCATTTTGTTCCTCTACTTTATATTGCATAAACGCATTTCATGAATATTGTCTCTGCTAATTCTTCATTGTTGATGTATTCTCGAATCTGTTCTTCATATGAGTTATAAAGAGTAACATTCCGATTCTGGTAAATGGGGAACATCACTGTCCCTCCATCCAGTCTAATCAGCCATGTCCTCCAGTCCTCTCCGTCTTCTCTCTTTTCCCCAATATCATAATCACAATGTAACTGAAGCCCATTAAATGACACTTCATGACAGTGCCTTAACATCGATAACATCAACAACATGACCCACAGCTGCCCTCTCTGATCCTGGAATAACAATCTGAACTGTGTTGGCCATGTGCAATTCTCTGTTAACGTATCCATGCCGTTTGTTTCTTGTAACCCACGTTTTGTTTTGGCACATTTTGCTGTCAGATCATGGATGATAGATGATTTCTCAATGTTTTACAGATATTGCAATGACTGATCAGTAGTTACTGGATTCATTTCTGTATTTATGAACAGAGAAGCATGTTTATGTTCCATTAAACATCTGGCATTACTTCTATATCCAAGGCTGACTGAATGATTACACACAATCAATCTGCCATCTTCAATATTCCTTCCTTCAGTCACACTCGCATATCACACCCAGAATGCATAAATGTTCAACGTTATGTTGAATTTTAATAAAGTACCATTGAATTCAAAGGGGTTAACTGGAGCTATTTGTTCAGCGATTGTAATTATGTCAGTCTCCCTAGGGAGTTTCTCTCTTCTATCAATAAGGGAATGCTTTCAGTGTTGTATCCCATAGTGTGAGCGGGAGCATGTCCAACAGCAGTAAGAGGCATTAGCAGCTTCAGAGAGAAGGACAGGGGAGATGAAAATCTGGGAACATTAAACTGGAATGTTCCAACAATGGATCAAAATCTGGGAACATTAGACTGGAATGTTCCAGCAATCGATAGGAGTTTATTGGCTTTCCTTTCTTGGATATCATTAGCATCGCGGATTGAAGATGTATCGTTGGTTATTCAAGCTCGTTACTATCCTATCCTTGCTATAGTTGGTGTTCCTGGTAAGTCACTCTGTCTGTTTAGTGAAACGGTCTGAACTGATTCGATGCTCATGATATTTAGATTTTGGAAAGGTGCAAGCCAACGTTTCAGCTCCAATCAAAGATTCCATTCCTTAAGAATTATAACTAGTAAACTATTATTTACAAATTACTCACCAATACTCCAGGGTAAAACACACTGTTCTCAACCTCTTTGATTTGTTTTCTCCTGCAAAGTGTACATCTCCATATCTTCCCCACATACCAATCCTGTCCAGTACCACCATTAAGACGTCCCAGTCTCCTCCTCAGCCTCAGTTCAATTCCTGAATAAAACATCGTTTGTGACTTTGTTAATTCCAGATACATCTGTTTCAACTCCCTTCTTACCACGTGCCCATTGCAAAATAATTGCAATTGAGATGTTTAACTTGTTCTCTGCATGAAATCTGAAAGATGGGCAGACAGTGTATGGTGGGTCACGTCATTGGCTTGTATTCTAGAACCACACTATTCTCAACCTCTTTGATTCGTTTTCTCCTGCAAAGTGTACATCTCCATATCCTTCCCCACATACCAATCCTGTCCAGTACCACCATTAAGACGTCCCAGTCTCCTCCTCATCCTCAGTTCAATTCCTGAATACACTATCGTTTGTGCCTTTGTTATTTCCACATATATCTGTTTCAAGTCCCTTCTAACCACGTGTCCGTGACAAAATAATTGCACTTCAGATGTTTAACTTGTTCTCTGCACAAAATCTGAAAGATGGGCGGACAGTGTATTGTAGTTCACGTCATTGGCTCGTATTCTAGAACCACAGAATGATAATCTGTTGATATCGGCTTGCCTTATGCCCATTAGAGAAGGCGGTGGGTCATCCTTCTCTGGTCAAGTCTCTGTTTAACTGCAAACCCACGGCAATTTGTTTCACTATTTATTGTCCTGAAACAGCCACTCAGTTCAAGATCGGCATAACATGCTGGCCTGACCATGGCTGCACACATCCCGTGAGGGCAGAACAAAAGGAAAGGTAGCTCCCTTCCTCTGCCTGCATCCCATATTCCAACGGCTCATTTCCATTCAGGTAGTTAGCCGTTCACTGTTTTAGATTTATTCTTTGTGAGCGAGTCTCTTCCAAGAGTCATGTCCATCTCCTTGGGCACTTCTGGTGCTGGCTGTATTGATGCTGACCTACAGATGAGAGGATGTTTTTAAATTCTACATCAGTGGCAGTGCATTGTAAATGAATTGTTTCCTGTGTCACACGAAAAAATGGAGCCAGCTAAGTGAGGGAAATGAATTATTGTGATCAAACCTGAGTGTTGTTGAGGCAGTATTTGGGGTATTGTGGACAGATTTTCTTTCCTTTATATGGAGTGATCTCCTTACCACAGAGAGGGTGAAGAGGAGTTCTACCACATTAATCCCTGAGATGATGGCACCATGAGGAATGAGTGAAGGTTGATCTGTAGCGCTGTGAGAGAATACGAGGTCGTTGCATTGAACCCTGGGTGGGATGGTCAATCACTCCTTATATTCTAAACAGAAAATGGGAAGGTGATAAATTCCATGACTGCTATTTCACTCAAGATGCATGATTCGGGATAGTTTAAGTGCCTGGACAGACGTTCCGCCCACCCACCCCAACCCCTACTCCCAATTGAGAGAGACGGAGAGGTCCAAGTTTTGAATAAACTCTCCCCACATTAATATAGTGCAGTTGGTGTGTGATCATGCACTTAATGTCATATTATCCACCTCCCCGACATCAGCCACAATGTCTTCATTCTAAAACAGTTAAGTATTCCCAACAGCTTCTGACCTTCATGAAGAACATGAATCTATCTTCTCAGAGATGCAAGGTACTTCCTTAAGGTTTAGAACCAGAAGACTATAATACATTGGAGCATAAATTAGGACAGTTAACCCATCGGGTCTGCTCCGTCATTCAATCATCGCTGATAGGTTTCTCAAACCCATTCTCCGACCTTCTCCCCGTAACACTTCATCCCCTGGATAATCAAAAACTATCTATCTCCGTGTCAAATATTATCAATGACCTGGCCACACAGCCTTCTGTGGCAATAAATTTCAAAGAGTCACCATTCTATGGTTAAATAACTTTCTCCTTATTACTGTTCTAAAAAGCGTTCCCTTTCATTTAGGGCTGTGCCCTCGGACTTTGCCCTATTTTACCAAACACTTTCAACTATTCAGAAATCTCATCCTACACAATGGATTCCAGGATCTTACTCATGTCAGAGGTTAAAATGGTGTTTGTTTTGTTTTTTTCCTTACTCCCTTGTGAGAAAGGGATGTCACGTTCGTGGGTTTCCAGTGCTGTGGCATCGTTCCTTACTTTAGTGATTCCTGAAAGATAACAACGATTGCCTCCACTCCCTCTTCATCTATCTCCCTTATAATATTGGGATGTAGTCCATCTGGTCAAGGTTATTTAACCACCTTCGGACTATTACATTTTTTTCTAGCATGTTCTCCATGGTGGGGGCCATCATACTCAGTTCTGGCCCCTCAATCTCTTGAATGTTTAAGGTATTACTCGTGCCTTCCACCATGAAAGCTGGTGCAAAGAAATTATTCAGTTCCTTGGCCATTTTCTCGTTCCCCACTGCTATCTCTCCAGTATCATTTTCCAGCAATCCAATGTTCACTTTTGCTGCTCTCTTATACTTTATATATCGAAAGAAACTGTTACACTATTCCTTTATCTTACTGGCTAGCTTACCCCCATACTTAATAATCTCTCTCCTTATTTTATTTTGTTTGCCCTCTGTTTTATCTTTGTAAGCTTTCCAATCCTCAGGTTTCCCAATGCACCTTGCCACTTTATATCAATTCTCTTTTGCTTTTATGCTATACCTGACTTCCCTAGTCAGCTATGGTTGTCCCATCCTCCCTATATAAGCCTCTTTTTCCTTCGGATAAATCTCTGTTGTATCCTGAATTACTCCAAAAATCTGTTGCCATTGCTGTTGTACTGTCTTTCCTGCTGGGCCCGTCTCCCAGTCAATTATACCCAGTTCCTCATTCATGTCTGTGCAATGGCCTTTTTTCAGCTGTAATACTGTTACTTCTGATTCTAACTTCTCCACCTGAAATTGCAGAGTAAATTCAATCATATTATCATCACTGTCATTTTCATCTCCCCTCATCTAGTCTGCCTGCACAAGCTGCTCCAAAAGCCATTCCACAAATTCATTTTCCTGCCAACCACTATCAATCTGAATTCCCAGTCCATTTGTATAATAAAATCCCACATTATCACTGTAACTTTGCCTTTCCTGCAGATCTTTCTAGCTCCTGGTGTATCTTACACCCCAGCTCCCTGTATATAACTCCAACTGCATTTTTTCACCTTTTTGATTCCTCAATTCTACTGACACAGATTCTACACCATCTGACCTTATTTCATTTCTTATTATTGATTATTGATTCAATTCCATTCTTAATACTGAGACAACTCTATCTGCTGTGGTTCTGTTCGCCGAGCTGGAAGTTTTTGTTGCAAACGTTTCGTCCCCTGGCTAGGCGACATCATCAGTGCTTGGGAGCCTCCTGCGAAGCGCTTCTTTGATGTTTCCTCCGGTGTTTATAGTGGTCTGTCCCTGCCGCTGACAACCGAAATATTGAACTCAAAGAGGTTAAATTGAGCTATTTATTCAGTGACTGTGATTAAAGTAAACCTCCGTGGATCCTAATTATCACAGTAGAGAGTTTGAAAGATAAATTGACTCTATTCAAAGTGATATCCCATAGTTTGAGAAGAAACACCACTGACAGCACTAACAGGCATCAGCAACTCGAGAGGGAGAGGGGTCGGAGAGATCGGAATCTGAGAACATTAGACAGGAACGTTCCAACAACGGACAGGAGTTTATCCTTGAGTCTTTGCTGGATTTCTCAGCGTTGAATATCATTAGCATTTCGGATCCAGAATATCCTTTGGATATTCAATTTGGTTACTATCCCACCCTCGCGATAGTTGGTGGTCCTGGTAAGTCATTATATTTGTCTACTAAACCGGGTTGAACTGACTTTCTGCTCATGATATGTACATATGTACATATCTTCAGTTCCAAACAAAAAATGATTTCCTTATATATTATAACGACCAAACTACGATTTATAGATTACTCACTGATATGCGAGAAGGAACCAGACACTTCTCAAACTCCATAATCCATTTTCTCCTTCACATATTTACATCTCCATGTCCTCCCCACTCACCAATCCTGTCCAATACCACCACTATGATATCCCAGTCTCGTCCTCAGTCTCAGTGCAATATCTGAATAAACCATTTGTGCCTTTGTTCAATCCGGATGCAACAGTTTCACGTTCCTTGTAACCACATGTCCGTCACTAAATAATTGTTATTGAGGATGTTTAACTTGTTCTCTGCACATACGGGAAGACAGTTTATGGTGGTCAAGCCATTGACTCATAATCTAGAGCCACAGAATATTGGGCTGTTGATATCTCATGAAGGAAATTGGGGAGTTTAAATGCAACCATTATCATTTGTTATAAAAACCAATCTGCTTGCCTCAAGTCCTTTAGGGAAGTCAATGTGTCATGCTTCCATCGTCAAGTTTCCATGTGACTTCTATGATGAACACATGGGTGTACTGTACTTTTGAGAGAATTAAAAACCAGCAATAACTACCTGATAGCACCAAGAGTTCTGAAAAATAGACATAATGTAACATTTGGTCATTGTCTCGAAACAAATTCAGCAAAACATTTTAAGTGATACCCCTAAAATACCCACCTCCAACCAAGTTTCAATTTATTACATTGACAATCTTAACAGCCAATAGTTATACAGTCCAATAGTTTGGCGGTACAAGTGCATGGAAAATTGAACAGTTGAGAGGAAAACTGCCAAGCTCCAGCATGCAAAGACTGCCTGAAAAATAGCTCTTCTATTGGTGCGTTTATTGATTAGTAACTGGTGAAGCAGAGTCCCCAAGAAGAAAATAAGACAGGAATATGCAGAAGAAATGAAAGCTTCCTGATTTTGAGATAAGAAGTTGTGTTTTGTAATTCTTAATTAGGAGTCTTATCAGAGTAGTATTGTAAAGGGGGAAGGTAAAAGACAGGTTAGAGGAAGAATTTGTAAATAGTCGTTCGTTTATACTCTGTTATACTTTAAGAAATAAAGTTGTTAATTTTTACTTTCAATAGATTTGGACTCTAGAATTACCACAGATTACTGCATGGGATAAATCTTTTCTCTGTTGCTGGTTTTAATTAAGCAGGATGATTTATCCTGTGTTGTAACACTACAAACCCAAAGCTATGCATTTTACTCTTTACGGTATTGTGGAACAGCTGAACCAGCCTGTCAGTTCAAGATCTGCATAACATGCTGCCCTGACCAGGCCTTCATACATCCTGTGAGAGAAGAACAAATGTAAAGATAGCGCCCTTTCTCTGCCTGTTTTCTGTATTGCTGCATCTCATTTCCATTCAGGTACGAGATGATCCCCTATTTTAGGTATATTCAATCTCATTGAAATTCTTCCCGAGAGTGATGCACATCTCCATAGGTATCTCTGGTTCTGGCTTTATTGATGCTACGGACAGATGTAAGGGACTTATAAATTCCATGTCAGTCATAGTGCATCGAGAAGGAATGGCTCTTTGTGGCACAGGAAAGAAATAGCGATATTTCAGTGAGAGAAAACATGTTTTTGACAATTCCTGAGAATGTTCTTGAGGCAGTATTTGGGGTACTGTGGATAGACTTTATCTCAAGTTTTACCAGACTAATCCCTGGGATGATGGCACTATGAGCAGTGAGTGAAGCTCAGTGAGTGAATAAGAGGCGATTGCATTCCACCTTAAGAGGGATGGACAATTACTCATGATGTTCTAAACAGACGCTGATACAGTGATAAATTCCATGACGTTTTTCACTCAAATTACATGATTCTCGATAGTTTAAGCGCCTCTGAGAACGTTCCACTCAACCACCCCCACTCCCTATTTTAACTGAGACAGAGAGAGAAAGAGAGGAGAAAGAGAGGAGAGAGAGAGAGAGAGAAAAAGAGAGGTTCAGGCTTTTGAATAAACTCTCTCAACATGAATACAGTTCAATTGGTGCGTAATCCTGCCATGAAATTTATGATATCCATAATCCCGACAGCAGCAACAATACCTTCATTATAAAAGTGTTAACTCTTTCCAGTATTGTAGAGAGAAGGAAAGTCTTTTTACACCACAGGAAATAAACGATGTCTAAGAGGAAAAAGAGTTGTTATGATAATCTCTGAGAGTGTTGTTGAGGCAGTATTTGGGATATTGTGGACAGACATTCTCTCCTTTATAAGGAATGATCACCTTGTCACAGAGAGAGTGCAATGGAGTTTCACCAGACTAATCCCTGTGATGATGGTACCATGTGGAGACAGTGAAGATTCATCTCTGGCATTGTGAGAGAATGAGAGGCGATTGCATTGAACCTTGGGGGAAGGGACAGTCACACACGATGTTCTAGATAGACACTGGTCCGGTGAAAAATTCCATGGTTTCTGTTTTACTCGGGTTGCATGAGTGTTGATAGTTTTAGAGCCTCTGAGAATATTCCCCTCACTCCACACCCAATCCCCATGTCGCATTAGAGAGACAGAGGACTAGTATTTGAATAAACTCTCCCCACGTTAATACAGTTCATTTATTGTGTAGTCCTGCACTGAATGTCGTTATCCACAATCCCTACAACAACCACAATACCTTCATGCTAAAACAGTAAACTATTCCCACCAGATTCTGACCTCCATGGAGAACATGGGTGTGTCTTCTCGGAGATGGAAAATGCATCCTTGATACTTGGCACAAATAATTTGGGTTCCCTCCTCACTGCCAGTTAAAGCAGCGCACGTTCCACAAATAATGGAACCATGCTTAACATCATGGAGTCCTCTATCAGTGCAATGTCGATTTCATTAGTTTGTCATGTTGGAACATCTGTGACCCCCACTTGTTCCTGTATAAATGTCTCGTGGGGATGAATACCCTCGTCCTGGTCTCATGGAACAGGTTAAAGTGTCTGATTGGGCTCTACCTGTTCCTGTTTAACAGCTCGATGCACTGAACATACCACTATTCTTCCTGTGTAACAGGCAGGAGTATTGAATCTGCTGTCACTCTTCCAGTTCCTCAATGCCAGCTCATACCCGTGTGCAACCAGCTTGAGATGCTGAATGAGCTCCTCTTTTAACTGTGGAAATGTACAGTGTCTGGCCGTGCTGTTACATAACTGTTACCGACACTTTAAAAGCACAAACCGGAATGCTGTCTGGGACTTGCTGCACATGGACACAGAATGGTTCAGGAGATGATAGGGGACAAAATATTCTGAACATTGTGTTATCGTCAGTCATCATACCCACTTCCGATCTTATGATGGGAAAATATACTGATGGAACAGCTGAAGACGTTTGTGCTGAGGAGTATAACCTGAGCATCTCCTGCAGAGATGCCCCGGGACTGAGAGAATTGTTGGCGACTGACCCCAAACCTCTTTATTAGTGTTCTGAAAGACCCCGTCCAGTGCGAAGTTTACACCTGATCCACATTCAGCTCAAATAAGTAGGCGGTCCCGATGTCATCCTCAGTCAAATACTGCCTTGGTATCAAAGCCATTCGCTCTTACCTGAGCCCCTGTGTTCGCTTTTTTTTTCACATCAATAGGTGACGGTGTATGTGTAGGGAGGGTTTTCCTCTCACAGAAGGTAATCACTGTCAGGAACGATATGGGCAAGAGAGCTAGGGGAGCTAAATCACTGAAAGCATTTAAGGAGGAGGTAGATAGATGTTTGACCTGTCCGAGAGCTAAGGGATGAGGAATTGGGCATGAAAGAGGAGTTATTGTCAACAGTAGACCAGCCATGATGTTATGCAATGGCTTGATCATCCGGATTACCCGATCCTGTTTCTTTTGTCCTCATATTCGGCAATTGAAAAGTTAATGGCTGATTGAGCTGATTGAAGCCATTCAGCCTACCGAGTCTGAAATTCCGTTCAATAATTTCTTATATGCACCTCGACCTCATTCTTCTGCCTTCTCCCTGAATCCTTGATCTCCTCACAAATCAAAAACATATCGATTTGTGTCTTAATGACACTAGTGTCTGTGCCTCTGTGTAATTGTATGTGAGTAGTTGTGCGTGTGCCTCTGTGTGTGTGTATCCCATGTGTTTGTTATGTGTGTTTGCGTGTCTACATCTGTCTGTGTTTCAGCCTGTGTTTCTATCTAGATTTATGTCGATTTGTATGTGACTGTATATGTATTTGTGTGTTCATACGTGTATGTATAACTATTTCCATGTAGGTATTACGTGCGTTCGTCTGTTTATTTCTGTGTCTGCGTCTCTGTGCAGTGAGGTATCTGTGGGGTTTTTTTTTGAGAGGTGAAAGGACTGTGCTTGGAACTGCCAGTGGGTTTAAACTGAGAATTGTCTTTCACTGGACATTGCTCCTTAACTGGTCAGTAGGACGTGGATGTTTCGGATACTCCACACGAGGCGATCTGGTTCTCTCCAGCTCTTTCAGAGTCCTCCGCACATGGAGTGCGGAGGAGAGTGAGTGAACGGATATAGGGGACTCCAGTACCCGGCTTGGACATTTCTATTCTATTCCAGGCTGTTTCTCCTGAAATGGGAAAAAGGGATGGATGGAGAATGGGAATGGGTGACCCTACTGTTTGTGCTGGTGTAGGTGGAGGGAGTTGTCAGGTATCTTGAATCTGTCAGTCGACAGTTTTAAATCTATATAGTATGATTAGTTGCTGAATTCAATAGTGAGAGTGGTAACGTCTGAGCCTTATTTCAAGACAGAGCGTGAATCTTGTTCGGGGTTAGGTGCCATAACAGATATACAGTGAGTGTGAGGGAGAAGAGAGTATACGGTAACTCTTATCCTAACAGAGAGAGGAGGATATTGTTGCTTGTCCAGTATTATGGGACATTTCTCCAGATCATCTCAGCGTCGAGACGAGCCTCCCAGAATGTCTTGTCCAGGTCTGTCACTGATAATGACACAGACCTGTCTCTCAGGTTCCACAGAATCAGTTTAGTTAGTGTTTACAGACAGCAAGGAGAAGCAAATATCGGTCTGTTACATGTCAAAAGCAAAACTGTAGCAGAAAATCTGAGCATCATATGCTCTGGAAATTAGTTAGGCAAGTATTGTGGATACCGCAGTCTTATTGAATGGTCTGAAGTTGTATCTAAACTGCATTAACTAAGTGACTGCTGAAGCTGAGAAAAATAAGTTCTGTAAGAGCATATGAGGTGGTTTGAAGAGTATGTTGTGAAGCAAACTAGAGAGCAGGTTATTTCGGATTTGATGTTGTGTGGTCAGAAGGACGAATTGGTCCTTGGTCCAATATTAACCTTGGTCTGAATCAGCTTTTAAGGAATAATGGCATTTGTAAGGTGTATTTTACAAGGTGTCTGCATATAATATAGAATGCTTGAATATTCTAGTCAAACATTATGGAAGACTGGAGGCTAGAATGTTAAGATATCTTCAGTGAATTTGGAAAGTACAACATAAAATTCAGTGGGAGATGAGCAATGGTTGTTTGAGTCATAGAGTCCGACAGCACAGAGACAGGCCCTTCCGCCCAAACTGGTCCATTCTGATCAAAATGCCCATCCACGCTAACCCCATTTCCCTGCCATTGCCCCGTATCCTTCTAATCCTTTTCTATCCGTGTATTTGTTCAAATGCCTTTTAAATGTTGTTTATGTATCCCCCTCAACCACTTCTCATTGCATATGCGTAACATCCTCTGTGTTATAAAGTTGTTCCTCAGGTTCCCTTTTATTCTGTCCTCTCTGACCTTAAACTGATGCTCTCTAGTCTGTGATTAACCAACCCTGGGAAAAAAAAGACTGGGTGCATTCAGTCTATCCATGCCTGACATGATCTTAAAGACTTCAATATGATCCTCCCTCAATCTCATGCACCCAAGTAAAAAGTCCTAACTTGTCCAACCTCTTTCTATAACTCAGACCATTGATAACTTGGCAATATACTTGTAATTTTTTTCTGCACTCTTTCCAGTTTAATAAAATCCTTCCTATAGCAAAGTGAACAAAACTGAACATAACGCTACCAATATGGCCTCACCAGCATTCTGTATAACTGCAACATAACTCCCAAATTTCGATACTCAGTGAAACAAACCGATTAAGGTCAGTGTGCTAAAAGCTTTCTTCAATGTCTACCTCTGAATCATCTTTCAGAGAACCATGCACCTGAATTCTAAGGTCCCTATGTTCCACTACACTCCTTAGGACCCAACCATTCACCATGAAACTCCACACTTGATTTGACTTTCTAAAAGGCAAGAACTTACACTGATCCATATTAAAATCCATTTGCCATTTCTCAGCCCACTTCTCCAGCTGATCAAGATACTGCTGTAATTTCTGAAATTTCTGATAACCTTCCTCACTCTCCATGATGTTCCCTGTTTTAGTGCCGTCTTCAAACTTACAATCATGCCTGTACATTCTCATGAAAATCATAGATATATGTAATATATAGTGGTGCCAGAATCAACCCCTGAGGCAGTCCACTATTCACAGGCCTCCAGTCTGGCCAGCATTTTTCCAGTATTAATCTCTGCTTCCTACCATCAAGGTAATTTTGGATCTAATTTGCCAGCTCCCCCTCAATTCCATGCGATCTAACCTTACAGAGCGGCGTACCATGTGGAACCTTATTGATGTCCTGACTGGAATCCATCTAGACTACGTATACCAAACGGACCTCCTCAACTTGCTGGTCACTTTAGCAAAGAACTCCAACAAAATTGCGAGTCATGCTCTCTCTTGCACAAACTCACGTGCTGAATTTGATGAAGAGCTTTTGCCCAAAACATCGATTTTCCTGCTCCTCGGATGCTGCCTGACCTGCTCTGCTTTTTATCACCATTCTAGTCTTACTGCGAAGCACACCCTGTCTTTCCAAATGCATGTATATCCAATCTCTCCGAATCTTCTAAAGTAGCCTGCCCACGAGATTTTAGGATCACTGGTCTTTAGTTCCCAAGTTTATCTTTGTAGCATTTCTTGAACACGGGCTCAGCATTCCCTATGCACCAGTCGTCCAAGACCTCACTCGTTGGCCAGCGATGATAGAAAAGAGCCAAGCAGTGCTCCCGCAATTTCTTCTCTATCCTCCTATCCTTCTGCAGTTTTCCTGAATATAACTGGTCAGGACCAGGAGTTTTTAGAAATACTGCATAGTCTGAAACATACGTCTATTTATTTCAGGTACAAACACCAGAGTCAGAAGGTTACTGAATGATAGTTAACATAACAAATTAGAAAATATGTTAATCGTAGGAAGTGACTTCAGAAGAATTCCAGCTATTGTGGAAACCTGAGAATTCTCAGAAATTAACGATCCAGAAAAGGAAGGCCATGAAACTGAAAAGGAAATCAAAACAGGAACACAAACAGGAACACAAAGACTGCATCAATCTGCGATCTATATTTCAAAGGAAACAAAATAAAAGCAAGTTCAAACATGGAAATTTGTAATCGGAGAAGTGAGGACATTGCAGAGAACTGGGAAATGGCCAAGAAAACAACCAGTTACTTTGCATCTTTATTCATGGAGGAAGATCCAGAAAATCTTCCAGTAACACTAATTGATCATTTCGGACTCCTGGAGCTAAAGACATAAAGTCAATTCATGTCAGTAACAAGGTAGTACTTGAACATGGAGCTGGATTGAACATTGATAAGTCTGATGAAACAGATGTACTTCCCATCAAAATGTTGATGGGACTCGAGCTGGAGTATTGTGTACAGTTTTGGTGACCGAATTTTATGAAGAATATACTGACCACAGGGGATGTGCAATGGGAATGTTCCAGATTAATCCCTCAGATGGTGAGATTGCCTGTTGAGGAAAATCGGCCTGTGTTCTCTAGAGTTTCAAAGAATGAGAGGTGGGTCACAGTGAAATTTAGAAAATTCACAAAACATATTAAGCTGGAAATTAGCAGAACGCTTCCCTCGCAGTCTATTTCACATTCAAGGCAAATAATAGTAGGATCTGGGACAGGCCAGTTAAGACTACAATAAAAATGGAAATTCATCACTTGGAGGGGCCTGACTAATACAGGGGCATGGAAACCTACTGGCAGGAAAAATTAGGGAGAATGTCCTGATATTCTCCAAGTGTGTCCAGCGGAACAGAATAATCAGCGAACAGGTAGGACTCATTATTGACTTGCCAAGTTGCATCCAAATCACCTTTAGTGGTAGGATACAGAGGGTGGTGGTAGAAGGCTGTTTGTGTGATTGGAGGCTAGTGTCCAATGGTGTACAACGCGGATCAGTGCTGTGTCTCTAAATATTTGTGATTCGGAGGTGTTGGTGTTGGACTGGGGTGGACAAAGCTAAAAATTGTATAACACCAGGTTATAGTGCAAAAGGTTTATTCGGTGGCACTAGCTTTCAAAGCGCTTCATCAAAGCGCACAATCACCTGATGAAGAAGCAGCGCTTCGAAAGCTCGTGCCTCCAAATAAACCTGTTGGACTACAAGCTGTTGTTTTCTGATTTTAAACCTTATCATAAAGGATGCAGCTGTGAATATGGACCAGAGGTTGGGGGTGTCATAAATAAGTTTGTGTTTGATACAAACATTGGCGGTAGTTGGCAGTGAGGAGGAAGGTCTTAAGTTACAGGAAGATACAGATGGAATGCTCAGATGGTCACATCAATGGCAGATGGAATGTAACTCTGATAAATATGAGGTCATGCACTTTGGAAAGGAACCAAGCAGGGTAGGACTCAATGAATGGCAGCACACCAGGAAGGTCAGAGGGTGCTTGTCCACACATACCTGAATGTGGCTGGACAGGCGAACACACAATTTGAGAAAGCGTACGGGAGCGTAAACACAGCCTTCACACATCGAAGCGTAGATTATAAGAGCTATGCGGAATTTTCGTTAGCGAAGACGGAATACTGTGAGTAATTCTGGGAGCTACATTACAGGAAGAATGTGATTGCACTGGAGGGAGTGCATAGGAGATTCACCAGGATGTTCCCTTGGATGGAGCATATCAGCGACGGAGAGAGCTTGGATAAGCTCGGGTTGTTTAGTTTGGAGCAGAAAAGGCTAAGGGGGACGTAAATCAGGAGATTACGATTACGAGGGACATGGACGGGTTGGATAGAAACCTTTTAATCAAAGGGACACACTTTTAAAGTGAAGGGTTTGAGTCTTAGTGAGGATTTGAGGACAGTTTTTCACCCAAAGTGTGTTGGGGTCTCGGATGCACTTCGTGAGAGGGGAATTGTCATGGTAACCTCACAACCATTAGAAAATACATGTTTGTGCACTTGCAATGCTAAAAGATTCACAGCGACGGGTTTTGTGTTGGAAAGTGGGGCTAATGTAGACCGAGCTGTATTTCTAACGGTACAGAGTCTGTGCTTCTGTGATTGTATGGCTGTGGAAGGTCAATCATTCAGTAGCCTAAGATAGGAACATCAAAGTGTATAGGGGTGAACTTTTAATATCTTCTGAAAATACATCGATGGCAAAATTAAGAGAAAAAGGTGCAACTTTCTTACAGTCTGATACCAGATAGTTGAGGACAGGGAAATAGCAGATCAATGGAGCAAATACTGAAGTTATGCCTTCACAGAAGAAAACAAAACAAAAATAAAATTCCTCGCAATACGAGGGAACTTTAGTCTGGTGAGAAAAAGGGAATGGAATTTAATTAGCAACTAGAAAGCTTAAGAGAAAATATTGGATTGAAATTAATGGGCATAGACAAAGTCAACAGATATTTATGAAATAGGACTCATATTTGAGAAAGCGGTTTTTAGCAAAATTATGGCGAACGTATCAACTCAATACGATTGGAATCTCAGAAAGATTTTTGATAAAGCCCCAAGCCTACTGTTCAAATTCTACTCCTATGGGACTGGAACTAATATATGGTCATGGTGTTAGAACGGAAGAGCTGGCAGGAAACAGTGAGTCGCAACAAAACCATGTGTTTTTGTATCGAAGGCTTGGAGGATATAATAAGGTTCGAGATTTGGCATCCAGCTATTCCCAATACACATCTTATCTTTGGTTGAGGGGCTCAATTGCAATATTCCCAAGTCTGCTGTCAGCACTAAACGATGTCAGCTTGTGAGTGGATGAGGAGGATGTAAAAAAAGGCTCCAAGGTGACTGAGACAAGTGGAGTTACTGGGCAAATACCTGACAGATTGAGAGCAATGGCAGAGATGAGAGGTTGTGTACTTTGATGGGATCAATTGAATGGCAGCCTATCATTTGAAAAGGGATTGGTTCAAAACTGTTGATCTATAAATTAATTTAAGCAGCAATTTTGTTTATTTCTGCGCAGCCTTCCGAGTCTTTGTAGGGCAGTGCGTTCTGAACTTGGAAGTCAATACTGGGAATGGCATTGGCACGCTGTATACAGTGTACATAGACCCAGCAAGTGGGGAGCTGTAACATTGAATAGAATCTGGATCTCCCTGTACACCAGTCACTGAAAGCAATATTGCAGGAGCAGAAAGCAGGGAGGAAGATAAATGGCTTATTCACCTTCATTTCAGAGGGATTTAGAAAACAGGAGTAAGGGTCATTTACTGCAACTGTACAGGGCCTTGGTGGGACCCCATCTCGAACATTGTGCAGTGTTATGTGCAGTTTGGTGTCCTTACAGAAAAAAGGGCAAACCTGACATTGAGGGAGTGCAGTGAAGGATGACCAGACTGATATCTGGGATGACAGGTTAGTTGTGGGAGCAGCGTTTGGGGTGACTGGGCCGGTATCCCATGTGCATTAGGTAAATAAGTGGAGATCTCAGTGAGATATATAAAACTCTGACAGGGTGTGACAGATTGGAAGCAGGGATGATAGTTCACTTTATAGAAAACGGTTCACGAATCGCATTACATTCAAATCGTACTTAATAAACAAGCGTTATCAGAGAATTCCCTATATATTGATAGGACGAAGGCATTATATTTCATAATGTTTAAACATATTTTGGGATATGAACATTGTGTGGGGAAAACTGCATTGAGGAAATGTTCGGCCATGAAATAGCATGGGGAAAGCTCAATGTGCTGAATTACGTCCTCCTCTCCCGATATTTCTGTGCAGTCTGTGGGAAAGCTCTGTAAATATTGTCACAAGCTCTCAGATGTTAGGAAAGATGTCTATGCAGGGTCAATAGGACTGTGTTTCCCATTCCCTTTTCTGATAACGAGGTTGATGCCGGGTGTTCTGTCAGGTTTTATCATTTAAGACCTCAGAGTCGTTTGATACAATTGAGTGTCTCACTTGGCCGATTCAGAGACCATGTCTGTGCGTCTGGAGTCACTTTTAGGCCAGCCCAGGAAAGCACGGGAGATTCACTTCCTGAAAGTATGTTGGTGTAGGAGATCGAGGTTTACAATCAACATTGGACACAAGATCACTATTACTGACACCAGGTTTTAGGTCTCGATATTTTATTAATTATTTTTAACTTCCACCAGCTGCCAGAGCATTGGCCTGGTCTGGATTCGTAATCCAATGACATGTCCACTACAGCACCATCTCCACATGGGAACCTATCGGAAACCACACTGACTGATAATTTACGTGCTACTTGACAGCTCTATCAAAAAGTATTCCCACCAATTTGACTGTCCTGATGGGACTGAGGCTGTGTTAATTGGTCAGATCGGTAATTATTCTCCTATTTAGGGATAGGACATAGTTGAATAATTTTCCTCATTGCTAGGGAGATGTCAGAGTTGGAAATGGAATGAAACATCTTCCCCATGGGCCCGGCTTGTTGCGCAAATCAAGTCTTCAGTCCTATTGCAGGAATGGTGTCAGGGCCCATAGCCTTTCTCGTAGACAGAGCTTTAAACTGATTAGGAGCGTGTTAGTCTGCGTCTGTGTGTGTGTGTGTGTGGGTGTGTGTGTGTGTGTGTATGTGTGTGTGTGTCTGCGTGTGTGTGTCTGTGCGTGTGTGTATGTGCGTGTGTGTGTCTGTGTGTGTGTGCATCTGAGTGTGTTTGTGTGTCTGTGTGTGTGCATGTGTGTGTGTGTCTGTGTGTGTGTATGTGTGTGTGTCTGTGAGTGTGTGTCTGTGTGTGTGTCTGTGTGTGTGTATGTGTGTGTGTGTGTGTGTGTGTGAGTGTGTGTGTGTGTGTGTGTGTGTGTGTGTGTGCGGGGTGGGGGTGCAGTTATATGGTTTAATTAGAAAAGCCGACTTAAAAGAGGAGGTAAGAGGACAGAACTCAGGAGAGGCTATTAAAGTCTCCAGCACACACACAAATAGGATAGAGCATCTGGAAATGTTTAACATATCAAACTTCAAGCACACTGCACAAATGAATGACAATGAGAAGAGGGACGGTTAATGCAGGACTGAAGGGGTTATAACTGAATGCATGCTGTATAAGGAATAAGGTAAATGAGCTTGTGGCGCAGAATTAAATCAGCCGGTATGAAGCGATGGGCATCACAGAGATGTGGCTGCAAGGCAATCTGAATATTTAAGGATATTTATCCTATCAAAAAGATAGGCAGGTGGGCAGAGGGAGTGGATTTGCATTATAAGCAAGAAATGAGATTAAATGAATCGTAAGAAAGGAAGTAAGGTCAGATGGTGTAGAATCAGCCTGGATAGAATTGAGGAACCACAAAGGTAAGACAACCACAGTTGAAGCCTTGTACAGGGCTCCAAAGAGTAGTCAAGAGCTGGGGCACAAGATACACCAGGAGATAGAAAAGATGTGTAGAAAAGGGAAAGTACAGTAATCACGGGTGATTTCAGTATACAGGGGCACTGGTAACATAAGATTGGTAGTGGTTCGCAAGAAAAGGAATTTTAGGAATGTTTATGAGATGGCTTTTTGGAGCAACATCTGGTGGAGCGCACTCGGGAACAAATGATACTGGATTTAATGACGCAGGATTCGTAAGGTAGATTAGGGTGAAGGTAAACTTCGGAAGCAATGATCAGAACATGATTGAATTTATTCTGCAATTTGAGAGAGAGAGAAGATAGAATCAGAGGTAACAGTATTTCAGCTGAATAAAGGCAACTACAGAGGCATAAGGGAGGAGCTGGGTAGAATTCACTGGGAGAGGGGTCAAGCATGAAAGACAGGGGAACAGCAATGGCAGCAGATTCCAAGATTAATTCAGGAGACAGGGATTCTTGCCGAGAAATAGAGGCATGGTACAGGGAGGATGAGGCAGCCGGGGCTGACGACGGAAGTCAAGGAAAAAGAGCAAGTGTATAATGTGGTGAGGGGCAGTGGGAAACTAGATAATTGGGACACTTACAATGACGAACTGAGGGGAAAAAAGGACAGAGAAGATTAGATCTGGAGGTAAGCTAATCAGTAATACAAAGGAGACTGGAAGAGGATCTTTAGATATATAACGTGCAAAAGAGAGGCGAAAAGTGAATATGGACCACTGGAAAATGATGCTGGAGAGACAGTCGTGGAAAACAAAGAAATGAATGAGGAACTTTGCATCAATGTTCATAGTGGAAGACACGAGTAATTTCTCAAAAATTGAAGAGAGTGAGAGGGCAGAGCTGAGTATGGTGGTCATCACCAAGGAGAACATGCTGGGAAAACTGAATGGCCTGACTTTGGATAAATCACCTGAACCATATGGAATACACCCCAGACTTGTAAGGGACATAGCTGAAGAGGTAGTGAAAGTGCAAGTGGTAATCTTTCAGGAATGGCTAAAATCAGGAATGGCTGGAAAATTGCTAACATGACACTCCATTTAATAAGGGATTTAGGCAGAAGATGGAAAATTACAGATTGATTTGCCTCACCTTGTTTGTGGGTAACATTTCTGAATACTTGGATTTAGCAAAATAGTGCAAAGTCAGCATTGGTTCATCAATGGGAGGTCATGCCCAGCTGGAATACTTTGAGGGAGTAACGAGCAGATTTGACCAAGGAGAACCAGTAGATGTTATACACCTGCTTCTCTAAATTCCATTGATAAGGTGCCACGCAGGAGGCTATTGAGAAAGATTAGGGCCCGTGGTATTACAGGCAAGGTGCTAGCTTGGATAGATGCATGGCTGTCTAACAGAAAGCAGAGAGTGGGGATAAAAGTGTCCTTCTCAGGATGGCATCCAGTGATAAGTGGTATTCCTCAAGACTCAGTGTTGGGACAATAAAATTCGCTTTGTGCATTAATGGTCTACATGAAGGAACTGAGGGAATTCTGATTAAGTTTTCAAACAGTGCAAAGATGGAATAGAGGGATAGGTAGCATCGCAGAGGTGGTTCAGCTGCAGGAGGGTGCAGTAGCACCCTCTAGCAACCCTTCTGATGCTCGGCTTCCAGACCACCAACCTCAGGATATCATCCTCCGCCAATTCTGCCACCAACAGTAAGACCACACCACCAGAGATATACTTCCCTCCCCACCCCTATCAGCATTCTGCAGAGACCAATCCCTTCACGACGCCCTAGTTAGTTCACGCGTCCCCCCTCCCACATCCCAACAAGCCACCTTCCACTCCCGGCACCTTCCCTTGCCATTGCAAGAGGTATGAAACTGGTGCCAACAACTTCCTCCTCACCTCAATCTAAGGCCCAAAAGGATCCTTCCACATCAGGCAGAGAAGATCCTGTGCATCCAAACGCCTCATCTACTCCGTCCATTGCTCCTAGTCTCCTCTACACTGGGGATACAAGACGTCAACTTGCAGAACGGTTCAGGGAACACTCTCCGTCACACATCCAACAACCCCACTTCCCTGTGGCTGAATACTTCGCCTCTCCCACCACTCCTCCAAGGACATGCAAGTTCTTGGCTTCATCCACTGCATTCTAGCCACCAGACGTCTGGATGAACAGCGCGTCGTCTTCCACCTTGGAACCCTTCAACCACATGGTATCCAGCGCAATGTCACCAGTTTTCTCATCCACCTTATCCCAGATCTAAACCTCCAACTGAACACCACCTGTTGAACTGTCCTACCTGTCTATCTTCCTTCCCATCTATCCACTCCACCTTCCGCTCTCACCACTCACCTCGATTTAGCCATTGTCTTCCAAGCTACCTTCCTCCCAGTCCCTCCCATTCATCTCTCAACCACTTTCCGTCCACCAACTTCATTCCCGATAAAGGATTTATGTCTGAAACGTCGAATATTGTGCTCCTCAGAGTCCACCTGACTGGCTGTGCTTTTCTCGCACCACACTTTTTGACTCTGATCTCCAGCATCTGCGGTCCTCACTTTCTCCTGCTGAAGGATTTGCACAGGTTAGGGGAGTGAGCAAAGTAGTGGCAGATGGAGTATAACGTGGGCAAGTGTGAGGTCATGCAGTTTGCCAGAAAAATAAAGGCATGGACTATTTTCTAAATAGCGAGCAAGTTCAGAAGACTCGGTGGAGGGGAGGGGGGCGGTGCTCGTCCAGGGATCTTGAAAGGTAAACCTGCAGGTTGTCAGCAGTTGGGAAGGCAAATGAAATGATTCCATTTATTTCAAGAAGACTTGAATATAAATGCAGGGATGTACTTCTGAGGCTCTATAAGATTTTGGCCAGGCTACAGTTGGATTATTGTGCACAGTTTTCGGTCCCATATCTCAGGAAGGATGTACTAGCCCTGGAGCATTTTCCTATAAGATTCACGAAAGTGGTCCCAGGAATGAAAAGCTTAACATATGAAGAACATCTGAGGGCTCTGAGTCTATATTTGATAGAGTTCACAAGAATATTAGGAGGTCTAATTGAAACTTACAGACTATTGAATGACTTTAACAGGGTGGATTTTGGGAAGATATTTACATTGGAGGAGAGATTAGGACCCGAGGGGACAGAGTAAAGGGAAGACCTTTTCAAGCACAGATAAAGATGAACCTCTTCAGCCAGAGAGTGGTAAATCTAGGGAATTCACTGCTACTGAAGGCTGTCGAGGCCAGGTAATTGAGTATATTTAGGAGTAAGACAGATAGGTCCTTTATTGTAAAGGCGATGAAGGGTTACAGATAGAAAGTGGAAGAATGGTGTTGAGAAGCTTAACAGCCATCATTGAATGGTGGAGCAGGCTCAATGTGATGAATGGCCAAATTTCTGCTCCAATGTCTTCTGGTCATATGGTTAATATTGGCTCTCCTCACTCCCCACTGGAGATGTCTCCTGGAATTTGATTTTCTTATGATTTATAAAGAGTAACATCCCAGTACGGATGACTGGTAAATGTCATGTTCCCTCCCTCCAGTCTCTGCAGCCATGTCCCCAAAAACATAAACACACTCAAATTGAAAACCAATGCATGGTACTTAATAACAGTTGATTGACATCAACAACATTAACAGCATGACACTCACATGCCCTCTCTGATCCTCGACTAACCATCTGAATTGTGTGTCATATCATATTCTCTGTTAACATATCCATGCCATTTGTCTGTTATAGCTCCTGTTGTCGAAGGCACGTGTGCCTGTCAGATTAAGGACTAGAAAAGTTCTCTCCATATTTTACTGACATTATAATCACTGATCAGTAGTTACAGACTGAATGTTTCTAATTATAACCGGCCTATCTTGTTTATGTTCTGACAGTCCTTTGACATTATTCCCATATCCAAGTCAGATTGAATGATTAAACGCAATCAATCTACCATCTCCAATATTCCCTCCCTCAGCAACCCCCACATATCCCAAGCTAAATGAGTAAATTTTGAACGTTCTTTTGACTTTTAATGAAATCAATATTGAACTCAAAGAGGTTAAATTGAGCTATTTGTTCAGTGACTGTGATTAAAGTAAATCTCCGTGGATCCTAATTATCCCAGTGGAGAGATTCCATCGTTGAAAGATAAATGGGCTCTGTTCAATGTGCTATCCCATAGTGTAAGTAGGAGCATCACTTACAGCACTAACAGGGATCAGCAGCTCGAGAGAGAAGGGGAAGAGAAATCATAATCTGAGAACATTAGACAGGAACGTTACAATAATGGTTCATAATCTGAGGACCATGGATTAGAATGTTCCAACAATGGATGAGAATCTGAGAACATTAGACTGGAATGTTCCAACAATGGACAGGAGTTTATCCGGAGGTCTTTACTGGCTTTCTCAGCCTTGGATATCATTAGCATATCAGATCCAGGATATCCTTTGGATTATTCAAGGTGGTTACTATCCCATCCTCGCGATAGTTGGTGTTCCTGGTAAGTCATTATATTTGTCTACTGAACTGGGTTGAACTGAATGTCGGCTCATGATATGTACATTTTGGAAAGTGCAAGTCAATATCTTCAGTTCCAAACAAAAATTCATTTCCTTATATATTATAACTATCAAACTACGATTTATAAATTACTCATTGATATGCAAGAAGGAACCAGACACTTCTCAAACTCCATAATCCATTTTCTCCTTCACAGATTTACATCTCCATGTCCTCCTCACTCACCAATCCTGTCCAATACCACCATCATGATATCCCAGTCTCGTCCTCTGTCTCAGTGCAATATCTGAAGAAACCGTTTGTGCCTTTGTTCAATCCGGATGCAACAGTTTCATGTTCTTAGTAACCATGTCCGTGACTAAATAATTGCTATTGAGAATGTTTAACTTGTTCTCTGCACAGAAGGGAAGACAGTTTATGGTGGTCAAGCCATTGACTCTTAATCTAGAGCCACAGAATAATGGTCTGTTGATATCTCATGAAGGAAATTGGGGAGTTTAAAAGCAACCATTATCAATTGTTATAAAAACCAATCTGCTTGCCTCAAGACCTTTAGGGAAGTCAATGTGTCATGATTCACTCCTCAGGTTTCCGTGTGACTTCTGTGATGAACACGTGGGCGCACTGTACCTTTTAGAGAATTAAAAGCCAACAATAACAACCTGACAGCACCAAGAGTTCTGAACAATAGATGTAATGTAACATTTGGTCGAACAACCCGATTAGCTCATTGTCTTGAAACAAATTTGAAACAAAACCATTTTAAATTATACCCCAAAATACCCACCTCCAACCGAATTTCAATTTATTATATTGACAATCTTAACAGCAAATGATACAATCCAATAGTTTGGCGGTACAAGACCATGGAAAATTGAAAAAATGGGAGAAGAACTGTCGAGCTACCAACGTGCAAAGACTGCCTGAAAAATAGCTCTCCTATAGGTACGTTTACTGATTCGTAACTGGTGAAGCAGAGTCCCCAAGAAGAAAAGAAGACAGGAATATGGAGAAGAACCGAAAGCTTCCTGGTTTTGAGAAAAGAAGTTTTGCTTTGTAAATCTTAATTAGGAGTGTAATCGGACTAGTACTGTGGAGGGGGAAGGTAAAAGACAGGTTAGAGGAAGAAGTTGTAAATAGTTGTTCGTTTATTATTCTCTGTTATACTTCAAGAAATAAAGTTGTTATTGTTTACTTTAAATAGATTTGGACTCTGGAATTATCACAGATTACTGCATGGGATAAATCTTTTCTCTGTTGCTGGTTTTAATTAAGCAGGAAGATTTATCCTGTGTTGTAACACTACAAACTCAAAGCTATGCTTTTTATTCTTTATGGTACTGTGGAACAGCTGAACTAGCCACTCAGTTCAAGATCTGCATAACATGCTGCCCTGACCGGGCTTCATACATCCTGTGAGAGATGAATAAAGGTATAGATAGCTCCCTTTCTCTGCCTGTTTTCTGTATTGCTACATCTCATTTCCATTCAGTTGCATGATCATCCCCTATTTTAGGTGTATTCAATCTCATTGAAATTCTCCCGAGAGTGATGCACATCTCCATAGGTATCTCTGGTGCTGGCTTTATTGATGCTGACGTACAGATGTAAGGGACATATAAATTCCATGTCAGTCGTAGTCCATAGAGAAGGAATGGCTCTTTGTGGCACATGAAATAAATGGAGATGTCTAAATGAGAGAAAATATGTTTTTTGACAATCCCTGAGAGTGTTGTTGAGGCAGTATTTGGGGTACTGTGGATAGACTTTCTCTCAAGTTTCACCAGACTAATCCCTGGGATGATGGCACCATGAGCAGTGAGTGAAGCTCAGTGAGAGAATAAGAGGTGATTGCATTGAACCTTAAGGGGAATGGACAATCACACATGATGTTCTAAACAGACACTGAAACGGTGATAGGTTCCATGGCTTTTTTTCCACTCAGATTACATGCTTCTTGATAGTTTAAGTGCCTCTGAAAACGTTCCACCCAATCACCCCCAATCCCTATTTCAACTGAGACAGAGAGAGAAAGAGAGGAGAGAGAGAGAGAGAGAGAGAGAGAGAGAGAGAGAGAGAGAGAGAGAGAGAGAGAGAGAGAGAGAGAGAGAGAGAGAGAGGGGTCCAGGCTTTTGAATAAAGTCTCCCAACATTAATACAGTTCAGTTGGTGCGTGATCCTGCCATGAACGTCATGTTATCCATAATCCCGACAGCAGCATCAATACCGTCATTATAGAAGTGTTAACTCTTTCCAGCATTGTAGAGAGAAGGAAAGTCTTTTTTTGCCACAGGAAAGAAACGGAGATGTCTAAGAGGAAAAAGAGTTATTGTGATAATCGCTGAGAGTGTTGTTGAGGCAATATTTGGAATATTGTGGACAGACTTTCTCTCCTTCATAAGGAATGATCGCCTTGCCACAGAGAGAGAGTGCAATGGACTTTCACCAGACTAATCCCTGGGATGTTGGTACCATGAGGAGACAGTGAAGATTAATCTCTGGCGTTGGGAGAGAATGAGAGGCGATTGCATTGAAACTTGAGGGGAAGGGACAGTCACTCACGATGTTCTAAATAGACACTGATACGGTGAAAAATTCCATGGCTTCTTTTTTACTCGGGTTGCATAATTGTCGATAGTTCAAGAGCCTCAAAGAATATTCCCCTCACTCCACACCACATTCCTATGACACATGAGAGAGACAGAGGACCAGTCTTTGAATAAACTCTCCCCGCATTAATACAGTGCATTTGGTGCATTGTCCTGCACTGAAAGTCTCGTTAACCGCAATCCCTACAGCAGCCACAATACCTTCATACTAAAACAGTTAACTATTCCCACCAGATTCTGACTTCCAAGGAGAACATGGGTGTGACTTCTCGGCGATGGAAAATACCTCCTTGAAACTTGGCACAAATTATTTAGCTTCCCTCCTCATTGCCAGCAAACTATATTAAAGCTGCACACGTTCTATAAACAATGGAACCATGGTTAATATCATGGAGTCCTCTATCAGTGCAGTCTCAATTTCATTGGTTTGTCATATTGTAATATCAATGATCCCCTCTTATTCCTGTATAACTGTCTCGTGGGGATGAATAGCCTCCTCCTGGTCTCATGGAACAGGATTAAATGTCTGTTTGGTTCTATATGCTCCTATTTAAGAGCTCGATGCACTGAACAGACCACTCTTCTTCCTGTGCATCGGCAGATGTATTGAACGTGCTGTCACTCTTCCTGTTCCTGAAGCTAGCTCATACCCGTGTGCAACCAGCTTGAGATGCTGAATGATCTCCTCTTTTAACTGTGAAAATGTGCAGTGTCTGACCGTGCTGTTACATAAATGTTACCGACACTTCAACAACACAAACCGGAATGCTGTCCGGGTCATGCTGCACATGGACACAGAATGGTTCAGGAGCTGATGGAGTCAAAATGTTCTGAACATTCTGTGGATCTTCAGTCATCATACCTACTTCCGATCTTATGATGGGGATATACATTGATGGAGCAGCTGAAGATGTTTGTGCTGAGGAGGCTAACGTGAGGATCTCCTGCAGTGATGTCCTGGGACTGAGGGGATTGTTGGCGACTGACCCCAAAACTCTTTATTCGTGTTCTGAAAGACCCTGTCCAGTGGGAAGGTTACACCTGATCCACATTCAGCTCAAATAATAGGTGGTCCCGATGCCATCCTCAGTCAAATACTGCTTTGGTATCACAGCCATTCGCTCTTTCCTGAGCCCCTGTGTTCGCCTCTTGTTCATATCAATAGGTGACGGTGTATGTGTAGGGAGTGCTTTCCTCTCACAGAAGGTAATCACTGTCAGGATTGATCTGGGCTGGAGACCTAGGGGAGCTATATCACTGAAAGCATTTCAGGAGGACGTAGATGGATTTTTGACTTGTCAGAGAGCTAAGGGGTGAAGTATTTGGGCATTAAAGAGGAGTTAATGACAACTGTAGATCAGCCAGGATGTTATGCAATGGTTTGATCATCAGAATTACCTGATCCTGTTTCTTTTGTCCGCATATTCAGCAATTGCAAAGTTAATGGCTGTAATTTTCCTGAATGTTCTTTTATTGAACGTTGCAATCAGAGAGAGTAAAGTATTTTGTGAGTCATCTCTTGTTGAGTTATGGGGACTGTATTCACAGTGAATCTGGGTCTATAATATCACCAACAAATGAACCACAAGTTGCAGAGAGGAAACACTCTGTAATGAGGCGTCTTTTAAACCAAATAACATTTTCCAACCTACACCAAACCATGTGTGACAGTCTTGAGGACTGGATGAGATCCTGTGTTACTGTTGACCAGGTATTTGGAGCAAGTGGCCTCCATCTGCTCCTTGCAGGAGCTGTGAGGAGTTGAAGAGAACATAGCAATATAGGACTGAGCAGCAGGAATGGGCCATTAGATAATTTATCACCGCTCCATGTGCTATTGGTCTCAGCAGCACGTTTCTGTCTGTATACCATTTTACTACATACAAAAACAACTTTGAATAAATGCAAACATCTAGGCACCACAATCCTCTGGGGAAGGGAATTTCCACTTGAACAGCCCTTTGATAATTTCTCATTGGTGTTCCAACAAATGTTTTAGGGTCACTATGTTCTTTTCCAGTCCCACTCCTCCATTGGTTACACCCATCTTAAATACAGCCAGTTAAGTGAGGTGGCCAATGATTTAGATCTTAGCCTAGGCCATGTTCTAGAAAAATATGAGACACAGAAAATTAAATTCATAACAAATGTAAAATGACAGAGTGCCCCAAATGTTATTCTGCCTTTGAAGTCATTCTGCTCACACAAGCTACTGGTAGTGGGATTTCTTTCTGGAACAGTGGGATTTGGCAGAATTCCCTTCCTTTCAGTCAGTGGAGAGATTCCAATGAGTCCTCACCAGGAATCCTTCACAAGTGGTAAAGGTGACGCAAGGATTTTATGATCTTACACTTTGCGATCTGGTGGAACAAAGTAAGAGAGAGGGATCAATCGGCTGCTCCTTCTCAGACAGGGAACATTTTTCTCCCTCTCTGTGTTGGAACGTACAATTTTGTCAACTGAACACCAAACTGGACCATTCTCTGGAAAACCTGATTATGGATTATATGCAGGTGCGTCATTGCTCTTGTTGTAGACAATTCCTTCCAGTCGCAAAAATGTCCCCACTTCATAATTTGATGACATGCTTACATGTGTCTGTGTAATTTGTAAATATTGGTAGGAGTCTTCATTGTATGTGTGTTAATATCAATGCAAAACTTTTTCTTAAAGTTTATTCTCCAGCTTTAGTCTCCCTGACATGAGATAATATGCATCCAGCTGATACACTTTTCAGAAAGTCATGGATGGTTCAATACTATGTCTCTGCTAAGATCAAAACTGATAATCCCCTAGAACAAAAGACCTGCATTCCAGGAATGAGTAAAGGGAAACCTCTTTTAAATTCTTCGAAAATAATTATATCTTTTTAATTACGTTTAGGGGATCAATCCTGCACACAGTGCATCAGGTGTGGTCTCAGCAATGCCCTGTACAGATGCAGTAAAACATTCCTGCGATTAATCCTGATAACTTTTTTAAAAACAGCATCATTCCACTTACCTTCCAAATCACTTGCTGCATCTGCAGACTGACGTCATACGATTCATGTAGCAAGAACATGGAAACCTCCTGTATCACAGAGTTCGGCAATCTTTCTCCATTTAAATTGTTTACCATTGTTTCATCCTTCATGCCAAAATCGACAACTTACCTTATTTATTTCTGCTGAAGGTTTGCTCACTAACCTTCCCTGCCTGTATCACATTGCAGACTCACTACCTCCCTTTGTCGACACGTTGAATGACCATCTTGGTGTACGAGCTAATTGAACTCCAAGCCACTCGCCCCCCTTCCTCCAGATTTTTGATACAGATTATTGATCACTGATGACCCCACAGGGATCTCTGAGGCACTCCATCAGTTACAGCCTGAAAATAACCATTTACCTCCACTCTCTATTTCCTGTGAGTGACAACTTCCCTGTTCCTGTGCAGCGGCTCTGGTGGGTTGAATGGCCATCTCCTGGACTGTGTAGTGTACTGCACGAGCTGAATTATTTCATTCTATATTCCTGTGTAATTCCTTAGAGGGGCGGAATGGTCTCCTCCTGTGTCATTGTAACGATCCTGTCTTACTGAATGGTATGTTCCCCAACCCTGTTAGATTGAGGGAACAACACATGGGATGGGCAGAAGGTGCCCATTCGGCTGCACCATTCAGAATGGTCATGGCTGCTCCGAGTGTGTCTGCCCATCCATTTCCTGTCTGTTACCAAAAAACACTGACACTTCTGTCCAGTAAAGATGAGTCGTGCTCAGCCTTAAATATCTTCAATAACTGAGTCTTCACTGCTCCTTGAGGATGAGGACACCACAGGTAGCACAACACTAAAGTGAAAGGGACATCCTTATTTCATTGCGGGACTGTTTGTTCTAAAGCTGTGTTAACTGTACAGCAAATCACTACCTCTTTTCAGACATAAGAACAGAATAATTTGGAATAATTATGAACATAATCCATTCCAGACTCCAAACCTATCCCACATTCCCACTGTCCCTTTCCAATCAAATATGTATCGTACCCAGCCTCTGCTGCTGTCTCAGGAAGAGAATGCCTGATAGCAGAAGACCGCAGGAGCATTAAGGAAATGAGGAGATTGAGGCCATTCAGCCTATCGAGTCGGAAATTCCGGACAATAATTTCTTATATGTACCTCGACCTCATTCTTCTGCCTTCTCCCTAGTATCTTTGATCCCCTTACAAATCAAAACACATCGATTTATGTCTTAATGACACTAGTGTCTGTGCCTCTGTGTATCTGTATGTAAGTGTTTGTGCGTGTGTCTGTGTGTATGTGTGTCTATGCCTCTGTTTGTGTGTGTCTGTATGTGTGTGTGTGTGCCTGTGTGTGCGCGTGTGTGTCCATGTGCTTGTAATCTGTGTGCTTGCGTGTCTACACCTGTCTGTCTGTGTTTCAGCTTGTGTTTCTATCTGTATTTATGTCGATTTGTATGTGACTGCATATGTATTTGTGTGTTTATACGTTTATATATACCTATCTCCTTGTAAGTATTGTGTGTGTTCGTCTGTGTATTTCTGTGTCTGCGTCTCTGTGCAGTGAGGTATCTGTGTTTTTGTTTTTGGAAGTGAAAGGACTGTTGTTGGAACTGCCAGTGGGGTTAAACTGAGAATTGTCTTTCATTGAACATTGCTCCGTAACTTGTCAGTAAGACATGGATGTTTCAGATTCCCCACTCGAGGCGTCCTGGTTCTCTCCAGCTCTTTAAGAGTCCTTCCCACATGACGGGGGGAGGGGAGTGAGGTAACGGATATCGAGCACTCCACTACCCATATTGGCCCTTTCTATCCTATTCCATGCTGTTTCTCCTGGAATGGGCAAAAGGGATGGATGGAGAATGGGAATGGGTGACCCTGCTGTTTGTCCTGGTGTAGGTGGGGGGAGTTGTGAGGTGTCTGGAATGAGTAGTCGACAGTTTTTAATCCGTATGGTATTATTAGTTTCTGAATTCAATAGTGAGAGTGGTACTGCCTGAGCCTTATTTGGAGACAGAGCGTGAACCTTGTTCTGGGTTAGGTGCTACAACAGAAATACAGTGAGTGTGAGGGAGCAGAGAGTATATGGGAACTCATATCCTAACAGAGCGAGGAGGATATTGTTGCTTGTCCAGTATTGTGGGACATTTCTTCAGATCATCTCAGCTTCGAGGTGAGCCTCCCTGAATGTCTTGTCCAAGTCTGTCACTCATAACGACACAGATGTGTCCCTCAGGTTCCACAGTATCAGTAGAGGTAGAGTTTACAGATAGCAAGGAGAAGCAAATATTGGTGTATTATATATCGACACCAAAACGGTAGCAGAAAATCTGAGCATCATATGCTCTGGAAATTAGATAGGCAAGTATTGTGGATACCGCAGTCTTATTGAATGATCTCAAGTTGTGTCTAAACTGCGTTAAGTAAGTGATCGCTGAAGCTGTGAAAAATAAGTTCTTTAAGTTTATATGAGGTGGGTTGAAGAGTATGTTGCGAAGCAAACTAGAGAGCAGGTTATTTCGGATTTGATGTTGTGTGGTCAGAAGGACGAATTATAAACCTTGGTCTGAAGCAGCTTTTGAGGAATAATGGCATTTAAAAGGTGCATTTTACAAGGTGTCTGCATACAATATAGAATGCTTGAATAGTCCAGTCAAACATCATTGAAGATTGGAGGCTAGAGTTCAAGATATCTGCAGTGAATTTGGAAAGTACAATATAACATTCAGTGGGAGACAAGCAATGGTTGTTAAAGTCATAGAGTCCGACATCACGGAGACAGGCCCTTCAGCCCAGTTTGGTCCATCCGGCCGAAATGCCCATCCACGCTAAAGCCATTTCCCTGCCATTGTCCCGTATCTTTCTAATCTTTTCCTATTCATGTATTGTTCAAATGCCTTTAAAATATTGTCAATGTATCTGCCTTAACCACTTCTCATTCCATGTGCATAACAGCCTCTGAGTTAAAAAATTGTTCCTCAGATTCCCTTTTATTGTGTCCTCTCTGACCTTAAACTGATGCTCTCTAGTCTGTGATTGCCCAACCCTGGGAAAAAAGATTGTGTGCATTCACTCTATCCATGGCTGACATGATCTTATAAACTACAATATGATCCTCATCATCCTTATGCACACAAAAGCAAAAAGTCCTAGCTTGTCCAACCTCTTTCTATAACTCAGACCATTCAGACCTTGGCAACATCATTGTATTTTTTTCCTGCACTCTTTCCAGTTTAATAACATCCTTCCTAGAGCAAAGTGAACAAAACTGAACATAACGCTACCAATATGGCCTCACCAGCATCCTGTATAACTGCAACATAACTCCCTAATTTCGATACTCAGTGATATAAACCGATTAAGGCCACTGTACCAGAAGCTTTCTCCAATGTCTACCTCTGAATCAACTTTCAGAGAACCATGCACCTGAATTCCAAGGTCGCTCTGTTCCACTACACTCCTTAGGACCCAACCATTCACGATTAAACTCCAAACTTGATTTGACTTTCTAAAATGCAAGAACTTATACTGATCTATATTAAAATCCATTTGCTATTTCTCAGCCCACTTCTCCAGCTGATCAAGATACTGCTGTAATTTCTGAAACTTCTGACAACCTTCCTCAGTCTCCATGATGCCGCCTGTTTTAGTGCCGTATTCAAACTTATAAATCATGCCTGTACGTTCTCATCTAAATCATAGGTATATGTAATATGTAGTGGTCCCAGCATCAACCCCTGAGGCATTCCACTATTCCAGTCTGACCAGCATGTTTCCGTATTACTCTCTGCTTCCTACCATCAAGGCAATTTTGTACCTAATTTGCCAGTTCCCCCTCAATTCCATGCGACGTTACCTTCCAGAGCGGCGTACCACGTGGAATCTTATTGAAGGCCTTACTGGAATCCATCCAGACTACGTATACCACCCGGATCTCCTCAACGTTGCTAGTTACTTTATCAAAGAACTCCAACAAAATTGTGAGTCATGATCTCCCTTGCATAAACTCCTGTGCTGAATTTCATGAAGGGCTTTTGCCCGAAACATCGATTTTCCTGCTCCTCGGATGCTGCCTGACCTGCTCTGCTTTTCCAGCACCATTCTAATCTTAGTCTGAACCACACCCTGTCTTTCCAATTGCATGTATATCCAATCTCTCCGAATCTTCTAAAGTAACCTACCCACTAGATTTTAGGATTACTGGTCTTTAGTTCCCAGATTTATCTTAGTAGCATTTCTTGAACACGGGCTCAGCATTCGCTATGCTCCAGTCGTCCGGGACCTCACTCTTTGGCCAGCGATGATAGAAAACAGCCAAGTAGTGCACCCGCATTTTCTTCTCTATCCTCCTGCGGTGTTCCTGAATATAACTGGTCAGGACCAGGAGTTTTTAGCAATACTGTAAAGTCTGCAACATACATCTATTTATTTCAGGTACAAACACCAAAGAGTGAGCAAGTGACTCAATGATGGTTAACATAACAAATTAGAAAATATGTTAATCATCGGAAGTGACTTCAGAAGAATTCCAGCTATTGTGGAAACCTGAGAATTCTCAGAAATTAACGATCCAAAAAAGGAAGGCCATGAAACTGAAAAGGAAATCAAAAAGCGAACATACATGCTAACAAACAGGAACACAAAGACTGCATCAATCTGCGATCTATATTTCAAATGAAACAAAATAAAAGCAAGGTCAAATGTGGAAATTTGTAATTGACAGAGGAGAGGTCATTGTTGAGAACAGGGAAATGGCCGAGAAATAACCAGTTACTTTGCATCTGTCTTCATGGTGGAAGAGCCAGAAAATCACCCAGTAATACCAAGTGATCATATCGGACTTTTGGAGCTAAAGACATAAAGTCAATTCATATCAGAAACAAGGTAGTACTTGAACATGGAGCTGGATTGAGCATTGCTAAGTCTGACGAAACAGATGTACGTCCTATCAAAATGTCGGAAATAAATCACAAATAGTAGTATTAATTGCGCTGTCGATGACTGTGTTTTATTTTCCTGTACATTCTGCAGAGACCGGAAACTGTTGTGGATAAACGTGATCCAAGAACGACCGACGAATGGAAGTGATTCAAACAGCTAGAAAGGGAAAAAGACATTGTGTGGCTAACTGCACACCAGTTAACTTGACATTTGTAGGGAAACATTTGGAATCTATTACACAGGATGGCATTTTTGCTATTTAGAAATTAACAGCAACAATGGAGAGAATCAGCATGCATTTCTGATAGAGAAATCATACTTGATAAACTTCGGAATTGTTCGAAATTGTTCCTTACAGCATACATAATGGGGAATCAATAGAAGTGGCATAGATTGGATTTTCCGAAGGATTTCTATAAGAACTCAAAAAATGAGGTTGTAAATGCAATGAATGTGAAGGGTATTTGGAGGAATATATGTAAGTGGAAAGTTAAAGTTTGGTTCGCCTTCATATAAGAGAGTCAGAACATCGATGCAAAGACATTTTGAAGCAGTTTCACTGCGTGTTGGCGGGACTGTACCTGGAGTATTGTGTACAGTTTTGGTGACCGAATCTCAGGAAGGATATACTGACCACAGAGGAAGTGCAATGGACATTCTCCAGATTAATCCCTCAGAGGGTGAGATTGCCTGATGAGGAAACTCGGCCTGTGTTCTCGAGAGTTTCAAAGAATGAGAGGTGGGTCACAGTGAAATTTAGAAAATTCACAAAACATATGACAAGTTGAAAATCAACAGAACGCTTCCCTCGCTGTCTATTCCACATTCAAGGCAAATAATGGCAGGATCTGTGACAGGCCATTTAAGACTTCAATAAGGAGGAAATTCTTCACTTGGAGGAGACGAACTAACACAGGGACATGGAAACCTACTGGAAGGCAAGATTATGGAGAATGTCCTGATATTCTACAAGTGTCTCCAGCAGAACAGAATAACCAGGGAACAGGTAGGACTCATTAGTGACTTGACAAGTTGCTTCCAAATCAACTTTAGTGATAGGAGACAGAGGCTAGTAGTAGAAGGCTGTTTGTGTGATTGGAGGCTAGTGTCCAATGGTGTACCACAGGGATCAGTGCTGTGTCTCTTATTATTTCTGATTCAGAGGTGTTGGTGTTGGAATGGGATGGACAAAGCTAAAAATTGCATAAAACTAGGTTATACTCCAAAAGGTTTATTCGGTGGCACTAGCTTTTGAAGCGCTTTATCAAAGCGCACAACCACCTGATGAAGATGCAGCACTTTGAAAGCTCGTGCCTCCAAATAAACCTGTTGGACTATTAGCTGATGTTTTCTGATTTTAAACCTTATCCTAAAGGATGCAGCTGTGAATATGGACGAGGGATGGGGATTTTCATAAGTAAGTTTGTTATTGATACGAAGATTGACCGGGTGGTTGACAGTGAAGAGGAAGGCCTTATGCTTCAGGAAGATACAGATGGAATGGTCAGATGATCACATCAATACAGAGAAAATGGTCAGATGGGTGGATCAATGGGAGATGGAATATAACCCTGATAAATATGAAGTGATGCACTTTGCAAGAAGGAACCACACAGGGGAGGACTCAATGAATGACAGCACACTAGGAAGCTCAGAGGGTGCTTCTGCACACATCCCTGAATGTGACTGGACAGGTTATTGCACAACCTGGGAACGCATAGGGGAGCGTAAACACAGCCTTTATACATCGAAGCATAGATTATAAGAGCTATGCGGAACTTTGGTTAGGCCAAGATGGAATACTGTGTGTAGTTATGGGGGCCACATTACAGGAAGGATGTGATTGTACTGGAGGGACTGCAGAGGAGATTCGCCAGGATGTTCCCTAGGATGGAGATTATCAGCTATGGAGAGAGCCTGGATAAGCTCGGGTTGTTTACTTTTGAGCAGAAAAGGCTGAGGGGGATGTGAATCAGAAGGATAAGATTCAGGGTGGATAGACAGCAGCTGTTCCTTTTAGTCATATGGCCACATTTTTAAAGTGAAGGGTTTGAGGTTTAGTGAGGATTTGAGGACTGTTTTTTTACCCAGAGTTTGTGGGGTCTGGAATGCACTGATTGAGAGGGGAGTTGTCATGGTAACCTCTAATTCTTTAGAACATACATGGTTGTGCAGTTGAAATGCCATAGGATTCACAGGTATGGGACTTGTTCGGAAAGTGGGCCTAATGTAGACCGTACTGTATTTCTGATGGAACAGAGACTGTGCTTCTGTTATTGTATGGATGTGGGAGGTCAATCATTGAGTAGCTTAAGATAAGAATTGATTGGTTTCTGAAGAATATCTTACCAAAGTATGTAAGAGGGAACTTGTAATATCTTCTGAAAATATGTCAATGGCAAAATTAACAGAAAAAGTTGCAGCTTTCTTACGGTCTGATACCAGAGAATTGAGGACAGGGAAATAGCAGATCAGTGGAGCAAATATTTCAGTTATGCCTTCACAGAAGATAAAAAAATAAAAAATAAATCTTCCTAGAAATACTAGAGAACTTTAGTCGGGTGAGAAAAAGGGAATAGCAACTAAATTAGCAACTAAACAGTTTTAGAGAAAAATATTGGAGTGAAATTAATGGGCATAGACAAAGTCAACAGAGATTTATGAAATGGGAATCATATTTGAGAAAGTAGCTTTTAACAAAATTATGAGAAGGTATCAATGCAATACGATTGGAATCTCAGAAAGATTTTTGATAAAGCCCCAAGCCTATTTTGCAAATTCTAATCCTATGGGACTGGGGCAAATATATGGTCATGGTTTTAGAATGGGAGAGCTGGCACGAAAGAATAAGTAAGAATAGAACCATGTTTTTTTCTGAATGGAACACTTTGAGGATATAACAAGGATATATCGAGATTTGACATCCACCTATTCCCAATACACATCATATCTGTGGTTGAGGGGCTCATATGCTATATTCCCCAGTCTGCTGACAGTACTAAACGATGTCAGCTTGTGAGTGGATGAGGAGGATGTAAAAAAAGATTCCAAGGTGATTGAGATATGTGGAGAGACTGGGCAAGTACGTGGTAGATGGAGAGCAATGGGAGAGATGAGATGTTGTACACTTTGATGGGAACAATAGAGTGGCATTCTATCATTTGAAAAGGGAGTGGTTGAAAAATGTTGCTCTATAAATGAACTTAAGCTGCATTTTTATTTTATTTCTGCGCAGCCCTCCGAGTCCATGTAAGGCAGTGAGTTCTGAAGCCAGAAGTCAATACTAGGAATAGCATTGGCACGTTGACCAGTGTATATATACCCAACAAGTGGGGAGATGTAACGTTGAAAACGATCTGTATGTCCCTGTCCACCAATCAGTGAAAGTAATATTGTAGGAGCAGAAAGCAGGTAGACAGATAAATGGTGTATTCACCTTCATTTCAGGGTGATTTGAATACAGGAGTAAGGGTGATTTACTGCAGCTGTATGGAGCCTTAGTGTGGCCCCATCTCGAACATTGTGCAATATTGTTCGCAGTTTTGGTCTCCTTGCTTAGAAAAGGACATTGAGGGTGAGCAGTGGAGGATGACCAAACTGATCTCTGGGATGACAGGCTTGTTGAGGGACCAGCGATTTGGGTGACTGGGCCTGTATTTTATGGGGTTTAGGAAAATGAGTGGAGATATCATTAGACAATAGACAACAGACAATAGGAGCAGGAGTAGGCCATTCTGCCTTTCGAGCCTGCACCACCATTCATTATGATCATGGCCGATAATCCTCAGTCAGTATCCTCTTCCTGCTTTATCTCCATAACCCTTGCTTCCACTATCCTTGAGAGCTCTATCCAACTCTTTCTTAAATGAATCCAGACTGGGCCTCCACTGCCCTCTGGGGTAGAGCATTCCACACAGACACCACTCTCTGGGTGAAGACGTTTCTCCTCATCTCTATCCTAAATGGTCTACCTTTGTATTTTTAAGCTGTGTCCTCTGGTTTGGCACTCACCCATCAGCGGAAACATGTTTCCTGCCTCCAGAGTGTCCAATCATTTTATAAATAATCTTATATGTCTCAATCAGATCCCCTCTCAGTCTTCTAAACTCAAGGGTATACAAGCCCAGTCGCTCTAGTCTTTCCGCACAAGGTAGTCCCGCCATTCCAGGAATTGACCCCGTGAACCTACGCTGCACTCCCTCAATAGCCAGAATGTCTTTTCTCAAATTTGGAGACCAGAACTGCGCACAATACTCCAGGTTTGGTCTCACCAGGACCTTTACAGCTGCAGAAGGATCTCTTTGCTTCTATACCCAATCCCTCTTGTTATGGAGGCCATCATGCTATTAGCTTTCTTCACTACCTGCTGTACCTGCATGCTTGCCTTTATTGACTGAGAACACCCAGATCTCTCTGTACTGCCCCTTTACCTAAATTGATTCCATTTAGGTAGTAATCTGACTTCCTGTTCTTGCCACCAAGGTGGGTAACCATACATTTTTCCACATTAAACTGCATCTGCCATGCATCTGACCACTCACCTAACCTGTCCACGTCACCCTGTAATCTCCTAACATCCTCCTCACATATCACCCTGCCACCCAGCTTAGTATCTAAGCAAATTTGCTAATGTTATTACTCATACCATCTTCTATATCATTAATATATATTGTAAAAAGCTGCGGTCCCAGCACTGATCCCTGCAGTACCCCACTGGTCACTGCCTGCCATACTGAAATGGAGCTGTTTATCACTACTCTTTGTTTCCTGTCAGCCAACCAACTTTCAATCCAAGTTAGTACTTTGCCCCCAATACCATGCGCCCTAACTTTGCTGACTCACCTCCTATGTGGGACTTTATCAAAAGCTTTCTGAAAGTCCAGGTACACTACATCTACTGGATCTCCCTCGTCCATCTTCAGAGCTACATCCTCAAAAAATCCAGAAAATTAGATTTCCCCTTCATAAATCCATGCTGACTCTGACCTATCCAGATGTGTCGTAATTTCGTCCTTTATAATAGACACCAGCACCTTTCCCACCATTGAGGTCAGACTAACTGGTCTATAATTTCCTGTTTTCTCTCTCCCATCTTTCTTAAAAAGTGGTACAACATTAGGCACCCTCCAATCCGCAGGAACTGATCCCGAATCTATGAATTTCTGGAAAATAATCACCAACGCATCCACGATTTCTCGAGCCACCTCCTTCAGTACCCTGGGATGTCGACCATCAGGCCCCGGGGACTTATCAACCTTCAGACCGAACAGTCTCTCCAACACCAATTCCTGGCAAATATAAATTCGCTTAAGTTCAAGTCCTTCAGCCACTGTTATCTCAGGGAGGTTGATTGTGTCTTCCCCAGTGAACAGGGATCTGAAGTAACAATTTAATACTTCTGCCATTTCTTTGTTCCCTGTAATATATTTCCCTGTTTCTGTCTTCAAGGGCCCACTTTTAGTCTTAACTATTTATTTGCCTTGCACATACCTAAAAAAACGTTTACTACCCTCCTTTATATTTTTGGCCAGTTTACCTTCGTACCTCATTTTTTTCTCTGCGTATTTCCTTCTTAGTAATCCTCTGTTGATCTTTAAAAGCTTCCCAGTCCTCCGTTTTCCCACTTATCTTTGCTACCTTATACTTTTTCTCTTTTAACTTTATATGTTTTTTAACTTCCCTCGTCAGCCACGGCCACCCAATCCTCCTCCTAGGATCTTTCTTCCTTTTTTGGAATGAACTGATCCTGCAACGTCTGCATTATACACAGAAATATCCGCCATTGCTACTCCACTCTCATCCCTACTAAAGTATTGCACCATTGAACTTTGGCCAGCTCCTCCAACATAGCTCCATAGTTCCTTTTATTCAACTGAAATATTGTCACTTCCGATTGTACCCTCTCCCTTTCAAATTGCAGATTGAAGCTTATGTTCACTACTTCCTAATGGCTCCTTCATTTGGTCCCTTCAAGAGGTCCCTGGTTTGTTGCATAATACCAGATCTAGAATTACCTTCTCCCTGGTAGGCTACAGCACCTGCTGTTCTAAGAATCCATCTCGGAATCACTCCACAAAGTCTCTTTCTTGAGGTCCAATACCATCCTGATTCTCCCAGTCTACCTGCATGTTGAAATCCCCCATAACATCTGTAGTAACATCTTTGCGAAAGGCCAATTTCAGCTCCTGATTCAACTTACATCCGATATCCAGACTACTGTTTGGGGGCCTGTAGATAATTCCCAAGAGGGTCTTTTTACCCTTAGAATTTCTCAGCTCTATCCATACTGACTCTCCATCCCCTGATTCTAGGGCACCGCACGCAAGGGACTGAATATCCTCCCTTACCAGCATGGCCACCCCACCCCCTCTGCCCGTCAGTCTGTCCTTACGATAGCACGTGTAGCCTTGAATATTCATTTCCAGGCCCTGTCCACTTGAAGCCACGTCTCAGTTACCCCCACAATATCGTATCAGCCAACTTCCAAAAGAACCTCAAGCTCATCCATCTTATTTCTAATGCTTCGTGCATTCATACATAGTATTTTTAATTTGTTACTATCCTTACCCTTCCCAAAAACTCCTATTTCACTCAACCTTACAGCATGATCCATTTTTGAGTTTTCTGCGTCATTGATACAGTTGTGTTTCCTGACTTCCCTTTTTCTAACTTTCCCTTCAATTTCCTTCTTAAACATCCAGTTAGTCCCCTCCCCCTCGCTACTCAGTTTAAATGCAGCTGTGTTGCAGTAGCAAACCTGCCATCCAGAATGCTGGTCCCCAACCTATTAAGGTGCAAACCGTCTCTCTTGTATAATTTATGCTTACCACAAAACATACCCCAGTGAGCCAAGAATTTAAATCCTTGCTTCCTGTGCCAGTTCCCCAGCCACACGTTCAAGTCCATTATCGCCCTGTTTCTGGCCTCACCATCCCGAGGAAATATATCAAACATTGACAGTGTGAGACAGATTGGAAGCAGGGATGATAGTTCACTTTAAAGAAAACAGTCAAATCGTATTTAATACACAAGTGTTATCAAAGAACCGCGTGTATATTGAATAGAGAAGCAAACTTGATGGGCCAAAAGCACTACATCAGTTCTCGGTTTATATTTCACAATGTGAAAACATATTGTGGGATATGAACATTGTATGGGGAAAATTGCTTTGAGGAGATGTTCGGTCATGAACTAGCATGAGGAAATCTCAACGTATTGAATGACCTCCTCCTTTCCCAATGTTAGTGTGCAGTCTGTGGGAATGCTCTGTAAATGTTGTCACAAGCTCTTAGATGTTAGGAAGGAGGCCTCTGCAGGATCGATAGGATTGTGTTTCCCGTTCCATTTTCTGATAACGAGGCTGGTGCCAGTTGTCCAGTCCGGTTTTATCCTTTAAGGCCTCAGAGCACTTTGATACAATTGAGTGTCTTACTTGGCCGATTCAGAGACCATTGAAGAGTTGATAACATGTCTGTGCGTCTGGAGTCACTTTTAGGCCAGACTAGGAAAGCACGGGAGATTCACTTCCTGAAAATACATTGGGGAAGGAGATCAATGTTTAAAATCAACATTGGACACGAGATCACTCTTGCTGACACCAGATTTTCGGGCTCGATATTTTATTAATTACTTTTAACTTCCACCAGCTGCCAGAGCATTATCCTGGTCTGGATTCGTAATACAATGATATTTCCACAACAACATCATCTCCACATGGAGACCTATCGGAAACCATACTGACCTGATTATTTCGCTGCTACTTGACAGCTCTGTCAAAAATAATTCCCACCAATTTGACTGTCGTGATGGGAGTTCGAGGTGGCAATTGGTCAGATTGTAATTATTCTCCTCTTCGGGGCTGGACATAGCTGAGTAATTTTCCACATTGCCAGGGAGATGTCAGAGTTGGAGCTGGAATGAAACAGCTTCCCCAGGGACGCGGCTTGTTGTGCAGCACAAGTCTTCAGTCCTATTGCAGGAATGTTTTCAGGGCCCATTGCCTTTATCGTATCTACTGTGTCCAGCTGTTATTTCATGTCACGTAGAGCAAATCGAATTGCTTGAATACTGGCATCTGTGAGTCTGTGGGCATCATGATGAGTGTGATTTCGATCATCCAGTCAACACCTCTAACTGAGGGTAGTGCAGACACCATATCCTTGACTTTTTTTTCACTGATTTAGAGTTGTTCCGATATTTAGAATGAGGATATTTGTGGCGTCCTCTGCTCCAGTAAATTGTTTAATAATCCATCGACATTTATGATTGGATTTAGCAGGACGACAGAGCTTAGATCCGATCTGTTAGTCTTGGGATCATTTCCCCTTCTCCATCAGAAGTTATTTCTGCTGTTTGGAATGCAACCAGTCATGTGTGTTTTGTCAACAGGTTAAGGTGCACGTGATTCCGACCTTGGCATCAGCCCTGCATTCAGTGACCTAACCTGGTTTCTGATGCCGTAACACTTCCACTTTCATATTCTCATTCTGCTGAGGGCATCTCCCTGGTGTCACGCCTCCAATTTGTTACTTTATCTCAATCCATTTAAGGTAATAATCTAAATCGTTTCTTTTCCACAATGTCAACTTCGGCATTTGAAGTGAATGTGTTCCCTCTGTTTTTCTCCCTGACATGATTAAAGGCTCTGTAGTTTCAGTGATGTCAGTCTCATGCAGTTTCAGAATCTAGGACCTTGTGCACCATGCACTATCGTTCAGTCCCCAGTGTACGGCGCTCCAGGTTGGACAGGATGTTTGACCATCATTGACATCCTTCTTTGGAAATTGTCCAAAAACAGAAAATGGTGAAGAAATTACTGAAAATGTTGCAGCATCTTCTGGAATGAATGCAGAGTTAAACTTTCATGTCCAGTGACCCTTTTCAAAGCTCCCAGTTTATCCAGCAATTTTTGTATTTTTATTTCCAGTATCCATAGTTATTTGTTTTAGTGAAGATTTGTTCTGTGCCTATTCATTTCTGGAGAAATCCAGTAGATCTGTCAGCATCTGCAGAGACAGAAACAGCGTTAGCGTTTCAAGCCAAGTGTGGCACTTCTTCAGAACTGAAAAGGATTGGAATCTGGGATTTTTAATCCCTTATCAGAGGTGGGGGGATGGATGACAGGGAAAAGAGGGTGTGGCAAAGATAAACGGGCTTTTAGCACTGCTTAACGAGTGGATGATGTAAAATGTGTTTAAATTAAGGTGTGAATGGGGGAAAGGGTTTCTCTCAATTGAGTGCAAGATTAAGAAGACACAACCACACAAGGTCATAGGGAGGCCAGGACGGAGAATGTTGACTCTGTTGCATTATATAGATCTGACCATGGATACGTTTTCACTGTCGAGATCATCGCCCCCTTTAGACAAAGGAATCCATGTGTTTGACTTCTTATTGGCACTAGTAAGCATTTCATGCTGCCTTAGTATTGTCATATGGAGAAAAACAAATCACCATATGAAGTTGATCTGAGTATTGTTTACCTGTCATGTTTAATATTGTTTAAATTTGCAGTGCTTATCTTTAAATGCTTGTTCTTAAAATTAGAATCAGATGGAGTGTAGGAGGTTGGGTGGTGACATTGTAAAAGCTTCAAAAATCTATGAGAGATATGGATAGGGTGAATAGCCAAGATCTTTCCAACGGCATGGGGGAGTTCAGCCATAGAAGGCATAGGTTTAAGGTGAAAGAGGAAGGATTTAAAAGGAACGAAGGGGCAACTTTTTTATACAGAGGGTGTTGTGGTTATGGAATAAGCTGTCAGAGGAAGAGTGGTAGATGCCAGTACAGGTACAACATTTAAAACTCATTTGGACAAACATACGAATGGGAAAGATTTCGAGGCATATGGGCCAAATGAAAGCAGGTGGGACTAGCTTAATTTGGAAAACTTGGCCAGTATGGACATATAGAAAAGCTTCACGCAGGGTCCGAGTGTTTTGTGAAAGTGAAATTATACTTTGCCCTGTAAAATTATGCAAAGTATTTCTGGAGATGCCTGAAAATGTAACAAGTGGATTTGGTAAAGGGGATCTGGTAGACACCAGGCTTTCCACAGATTTTGCACAAGGTATTACAAAATAAAAGTTTTTACACATGACAGAAGGTCGTAGGATGATGGATAATGTATTAACATGGGATGATGATTGGTTCGCACATAGAAATCGGAGAGTCAGGATTAATGAATCTTCATGATAAAGGTGTATCTGCTGGAGTACCACAGCTATGAGTCCAATGGCATCAGATATTTACAATCTATACTGATAGCCTGAAAGAGGGAGTTGAGTGCAACATACATCCGAATTTGTGGATAACCCTGAGAACCAAAGGCAGGCTGTTATTTAATGGAGAGGACTTCCAGAAAAGGAGCAGTACAAAGGGATTGGAGTCTTCCTGTGTATGAAACATAAAGTCAGCATGCTGGTGCAGCAAGTAACTGGGTTGCTTCAAAAGATGGGTTCCTGGGACGAAAGGTTTGTGTTAATGAGAATCTCTAAAATGGTGAGGCGATCATTCATTGGGGTTTAAGCGAATGAGGAGTGATACTGCTGAAAAATACAAGACACAGAGAGGGGTTGACACTGCAGATGTTGAGAAGTTGTTACCATTCCTGGGTGGAGTCCGGAACTTGAGGACATAGATACCGAATATGGAACATCGATTTCAGTCTGAGATGCAAAGTGATGTCTTCTCTCAGAATGTCTGGAATTCCCTAACCCGGAGAGGTGTGGACGGACAACAAATTTGGACTATACAAACACCCAGCAGGTATATATAACTCATTCACTCTCCTCAAGGAGTCGGCAAGAAAGTGGAGTTGAGTCCTGGAGTAGATCAGCCATGTCCGTATTAAATGACAGGGCAATCTTGAGGGGCCGAATAGCCTACTGTTCCTACTGTTCTTAATTTTACATGTTATGCTTTTGGAAAGTAACTGGTTATTTTCCTGGAAGTTGTGTTGTGTAATGCTACATTAGGATGAGCAGAGGATTTGTTTGAGTTTACCCTGGGTGGGGTATGGGGGCTGTAGTCACAGCGAATCTGGGTCTGGGACATGGCTTAAATTTGGAGCAGAAGTTACAGAGATGGGAAGCCTGGAAACAGGGATTGGGGGTAAGGTTCACTTCCTGATCCAGGCTAGATTTTCCAAGTACATTTTCAAAACTACACCTAACCATCGGAGTGGCCTCAATTTGCAGGTCCGAAGGGCTGAATGGAACATCAGACCACAGGGCTGAGGGATAGGAGTGGGCCATTCGGCACTTTGACACTACTCCACCAGTAACTGAGGTCGTGTCTCATCTTATTGTTGTCCCAGCTGCACTTTTCTCTCCAAGCACCATTATCCCTGATACACCGGTCTATGGAAAATCACGTGAAGCCAGCCTCGATATAATATAAAGATTCAGCCATCCCAAACTTCTGGGAAAGAGGATTTCCACTCGACTGAATTCCCACTTCGTGAATTTCTTCTCACTCCATTTGTGACTAAGGATGAAGGGTGTCACTATTTCCTTTTCTAGTCCCACTGCTCACAACAAATTTTAAATGTAAGCAGGTTGGTGATATGGCCGATGATAAAGGTCTCAGACTGGGTTAGGTTCAGTGATAAGAACAAGTCAGGCAGATTTCTTTAGTCAGCCACAAGTTATTAACAGAACTAACGGAGGAGTATGGTGGATCTGTGGGTGGCACTGCTTCCTCACATCACCAAGGAGCTGGGTTCAATTCCAACCTTGGGCGACCCTCTATGTGGAGTTTGAACATTCTCCCCGTGACTGTGTGGGTTTCCTCTCAGTGCTCCAGTTTCCTGCCACAATCCAAAGATGTGCAGTTTAAAGTGGTTGCCCATAGTGCCCAGGGATGTGGAGGTTTGGTGGGTTAGTTATGGGAAATGTAGGTTTACATGGATAAGGTAGGGGTCCACGTCCAGGTAGGATGCTGTTTGGTGCATCAGTGCGGACTTAATGGACGGAATGTCCTGCCTCCACACTGTAGAGGTTCTATGACAATTACAACAAATTTGGCCTCTACAAACACCCAGCGGGTATATACCTAATCCACACTTATCAAGGTCTTGTATGTTTCATTCTCATTCCAAGAGTACCCTGTTAAAGTCTTCATAATATAAGCCCTTCACCCCAGGAATACGTGAAATGAAATATCTCTGAACTGCTTTCAATGTAATTATATCCTTTCTCAGATAAGGAGAGAGAGAAAAAATAATCTCACACTCAGATCATAAAGTTTATATTTGTTTTCTCAAAGTGCCGAGAGTCTTTGGAACACTCTTCCCCACAGACGGATTTTCCCCACAGAATCAAGGATTTTCGAGGAATGGGCAACAATTTGCAGCGTAGGGGCAAATGTAGACAGTGGTATCAAATTACACGGGTCCGGAACCTAGTAGAGACTTCTTCTGTTTTATTTTCCAGATTAGAGATTTGATTTTAAAAAAATAACAGAGACCGATAGATCCGATACAGAGAAGTGGATACTTTTTGCTAAGAATACACTCTCTGTCAGTCCCCTTTGACATCAGTTGGATAATGTCCCCTCAGGTAAAGCTATGCAGCTTCGTGACGTCTGTGCGAGAGAGTTGGGGGTTTAGATCTCTTCGGAGACATGGGAGAATATTTGTGAAAATGCTCAAAGGATTTTGATCTGTAACAGGACACATTCCATGCATTTGTAAACTCTTCATAGGGTCAATCCGACACCAGTGTTTCTCTCTAAATTCAAAGTAGGATTATCTTCAGCATGTCCTAAATGCAGAATGACTACAGGCACTCTTGCGCATTGCATGTGGTCCTGCTGCAGGCTTCATATATATTGGAGCACTGTGTTAGGTTTGACAGAGTGGGCTTTGTGGACCGAATTGAAGATGGACGTGGTTTCCTTTTTCCTGGGCCTGCCCAGAGTACCTTACGCATGGGGAAAAAAATCCTTACTTTCTGTGCTAGGAAACTTATTGTGTTGTGTTGGATGTCTGAAAACGCTTTGGGGCTGTTGGTCTTTGTAAGCTCCTCATGGAAAATATCCCTTTGGACTGTCTCACCAGTATGGTGCACCAAAGAACAGAGATTAGTATAAGTCATAGAGTCATAGAGATGTAAAGCATGGAAACCTTCGGTCCAACCCATCCATGCCGACCACATATCCCAAACCAATCTAGTCCCACGTGCCAGCACCCGGCCCATAACCCTCCAAAGCAGTCGTATTCATATACCCATCCAAATGCCTCTTAAATTTTGCACTTGTATCAGCTTCCCCCACCTCACCTGGCAGCTCATTCCATACACGTACTACCCTCTGTGTGAAATAATTGCCCCGTAGGTCTCTTTTTATATCTTTCGCCTCTCACCCTAAACCTATGCCTTCTCTTTCTGGACTCCCCGACCCCAGGGAAAAGACTTTACCTATTTACCCTATCCATGCCCACCACTATTTTGTAAACCTCTATAATGTCACCCCTCAGCCTCGGACGCTCCAGGGAATACAGCCCCAGCCTGTTCAGCCTCTCTCTGAAGCTCAAATCCTCTAACCCTGGCAAAATCCTTGTAAATCTTTTCTGAACCCTTTCAAGTTTCACAACATATTTCTGATAGGAAGGAGACCAGAAGTGCATGCAATATTACAACAGTGGCCTATCCAATGTCCTGTACAGTCGCAGCATGATCTTCAAACTCCTGTACTCAATACTCTGACCAATAAAGGAAAGCATACCAAACGCCTTCTTCACTATCCTATCTACCTGCGACTCCACTTTCAAGGAGCTATGAACCTGCACTCCAAGGTCTCTTTGTTCAGCAACACTCCCAGCGACCTGACCATTAAGTGTATAAGTCCTGCTAAGATTTGCTTTCCCAAAATGCAGCACATCGCATTTATCACAATTAAACTCCATCTGTCCATTGGCAATTTGGTCCAGTTCCTGATGTAATCTGAGGTGACCTTCTTCGCTGTCCACCACACCTCCAATTTTGGTGTCATCTGCAAACTTACTAACTGGACCTCTTATACTCACATCCAAACCATTTATGTCAATGACAAAAAGTAGTGATTCCAGCATCGATCCTTGTGGCACTGCACTGGTCACAGGCCTCCAGTCTGAAAAACAACCCTCCACGCCACTCTCTATCTTCTACCTTTGAGCCAGTTATGTATCCAAATGGCTAGCTCTCCGTGCATTCCATGAGATATAACCTTGCTAATCAGTCTCCCATGGGGAACCTTTTGAAAACCCTTACTGAAGTCCATATAGATCACATCTACCCCTTTGCCCTCATCACTCCTCTTTGTTACTTCCTCAAAAACTCAATCAAGTTTGTGAGACATGATTTCTCACGCACAAAGCCATGTTGACTATCCCTAATCAGTCCTTGCCTTTCTAAATACATGCACATCCTGTCCCTCAGGATTCCTTCCAACAACTTGCCCACCACGAACGTCAGGCTCACTAGTCTGTAGTCCCCTGGCGTGTCCTTACCACCCTTCTTAAACTGTGGCACCACGTTATCCAACCTCCAGTCTTCCAGCACCTCACCTGTGACTTTCCATATTACAAATATCTCAAGCAAGAGGCCCAGCAATCACTTCTCTAGCTTCCCATAGAGTTCTAGGGTATACCTGATCAGGCCCTGGGGACCCGTTTCAAGACATCCTTGGGTATTTATCCACCTTTACCCATTTTAATACATCCAGCACTTCCTCCTCTGTAATATGGACATTTTGATAAGTGTCACCATCTATTTCCCTACCTTTTATGTCTTCCACAATACGTACTGATGCAAAATACTCGTTTAATATCTCCTCCAAACTTCCTGTGCTGGGAAAAATATTCTGTTATGTTGGATGTCTGAAAACCTCCCGGGTCTGTTGGGTGGTTGTAAGCTTGTCATGGAGAATATCCCTTTGGACTTTCTCACTAGTATGGGGCACCATAAAGCAGAGATTTATATAAGATATGGCAATCCTTTTTGGATTACCGCGATACAGGCTTATCTGCTACTCTAAAAGGGGCTTTTATATAGCCGTGACGATATTGTCTCATGAATCTTTTATGAAGAATTATGAACATATTAATGTGTAATGCTCTAGAAGAACGAGAACTATCGTTTTGTCACGCTGAGCCGTATTTTTTTTATTATTTATTGTTTATTTTTTGTTTTTCTTCTGTCCGTTTAGAACTTCAACTTGTTTTGTATGTACATGCATATGGGTGTAATCTTGTTCAGTTATTTGAGTTGTTTTGTTATTGGTTTAATATAATAATAAAAAAACTCTTTTTCAATAAAAAAATGTTTGTGAAAAAGTTAAAAAGTCCAGAATTGATAGAATAGAGTCCCAAAGAACTCTCATTAGAAAGACTACTCATGGTGGTTCACCCTGAGGGTCACCACACCCCAGTGACAGGGTGAGGTTGAGAGAGCGTCCCCTTCATGGTAACCGCTATCAGTGTGGGGAATTGAACCTGAGCTGGTGTCCTCCCTCTGCATCACAAACTGTATAACTGTTACACACAGAATCAGTCACAGACAAAGGGCAAGAGAAACTTTCATGACAAGGTAAAAGGTATATTTGAGATAAACGTCATGATAACGGCTGAGGATAAAAATGTTCTCTGCCAGAAATTGCATTTTAAAATGAGTCAAGTTTTTGGAAGCTGCCTTTGGCTGAATACAATAAGGCGTGACAAGTGAAATAACCAGAATGACTAATTGTGGTTTGATATCGATAACCATAAAATAAGAGCATGTTTTTGATTGGTCTGTGGAAAACATGATGACTGTTGCATGAATTTATAAAGTAGATGAAATGTATTGTAAGGAGAGTCCGTCCCCATGGGAAATGCCTTCTGAACACATGCTAGAAGAAACCCGGGGTAAAAAGTGTCTGAGAATCGTCTGCTCAGTAACAGGAAGCTGGGGGTTGAATGACTGAAAGTTCCTCTAACACGGAGCTGAGAAAACCATCGAACGGATTGAATGTTGGAGCATATTTGAAGTACTGAAACCGGATGATGGATTTTAATTGTGTGTGATTTGAAAACGTACACCTCTACTCCATCATTTTACGTGATACACACTGGGGCACAGCCGTTTTTTCTGTAAGTGGGAATAAGTTGGAACATTATCTGGAACATTCCATAATCGGCATTCTCCAGAATATTTTATAACTGTGTGGAGGGGCATGAGAAAGGCAAGAGAGAAAGAGAGGTAAGGTGATGCATGCAGTAGTGAGAGTGGTGGAGCATGAGCCATGTTCGGGGGTCGGTGCTATAACAGATATACAGTGAGTGTGAGGGAGCAGAGAGAATACGGTGACCCTTATCCTGACAGGGAAGGTTATTGATGCTTGTCCTGTATTGCTGGACATTTCGTCAGACCGCACACTGCACTGAGCTGGGTGAGGAGTTCAGACCATGCTTGGTGGGTCTGGTGGTGTGATCCCTCTGGGAAGAGAATGGTCCCCCTCTGTACTAGCCCATCCACCAGGACCTCCGTGCCCCCGTTGACAATCCGTGGTGTAATTTTCCCTTAGCTGCCATGCTCGAGGTAAACTGTGCAGGGCAGACCTGAATTGAGAAAGCACAACCGTGTACCCATTGGCCTTTTTAAGATGGCACAAGTGTCAGGGATCACAGAATATCCGGGGCCTCCCGGCGATGGTGAGTACCTCCAGTCATGATGGGTTGGAGAATCGGGATGGCATTGTATGAGGGGGACACTATGGAGTGGGGTGGGTAGTTAATGAAGTGAGTTTGGTAAGATACCACCAGGAAACTAGCTCGGCCTTGTGCAGACAACCCCTCTGTCACACTTAATGAAAATGTAACTGCGACAGTTTTTTTTGTTAGATTCAGTCCAGTGAGACAAAGACTCTGCTGTCCTCACTCCCAGTTACAAAGCTGCAGAATCAAATGCTCATCCAAAACTCTCCATCGCCTGAACTCACAGCAATATCCTTTTCACTCATAATTCTTCGAAATACTGACCCATGTTGCATGATACGATCGAAATGTCTTCATTTCAGCATTCTGAAACCTGTGAACATATTCTTGCATGACATTTTTTCTCAGTCTACCCCCGACCGTGTCTCCACCCCATGACACACTCATTTAAAGCCATACTGCACGAGACTGCCAGTATAACTGGCCATTTGGTCCAGCTGGTCCATGACAACCAAAATGTCAATCAACACTCACCCCATTTCCCTGCCTGTGCTCTGTATCCCTCTAATCCTTTCCTATCTGTGTATTTATCCAAATGCCTTTTCAATGTTGTTATTGTACCCACCTCAATCACTTCCACTGGCAGCTCAGTCCATATGCGTACCACATTCTGTGTAAAAAGGTTGCCCCTCAGTTTCTTTTTTCTATTTTTTATCCTTTCCAATCATTAATAGATGTCCGCTAGTCCTTGATTCCCCATCCTTGGAAAAAAAATTGAAGTATTCACCACATGCACGCCTCTCATGATTTTATAAGAGCTACACTTCTATAAGAACTCCCTCAGTTTCCTATGCTGTAAAGAAATAAGTTCTAACGTGTCCAACCTCTGCCTATAACTTTGAGCCTTTAGCCCAAGAAACATCTTTCGAAAATTTTTCCACGCTCTTTCTAGTTCAATGATATCCTTTCTAGAGCAAGGTGAACGAAACTGAACACAATACTCCAACTGCAGCCTTACCAACATCCTATTCAACTGCAACAAAACGTCCCAACTTCTATACTCAATGTGCTGATGAAGACCACTTAGCCAACAACCTTCTTCATTGTCCTGCGTATTTGTGACTCAAATTTTAGACAACCGTGCACCTGATCTCCAACGTCCTTTTGTTCCACTACACTCCTTAAGGTTCTCAAATTCATCATTAAACTCCTACCTCGATTTAACTTTCCAAAATGCAAGACGCCACACTTATGTGTATTAAACTCAAATTGCTATTTCTGAGCCCACTTCCTCAGCTTATCAAGGTACTGCTGCAATTTCTGATAATTTTTCTCATTGTAAATGATGCCTCTTAATTTAGAGTCATCTGCAAACTTACTAACCTTGCGTTGTGCACTCTGGTCCAAATCATTGGTATAAGATAACGAACAGCAATGGGCCCAGAACCGACCACTGAGGCACTCCACTAGTCACAGGCCTCCAGTCTGACAAGCATACCTCCACCATAGCCATTTGCTTCATGACGTCAAGCCAACTGTGTCACCAGTTTGCAGGTTTACATTGGAGTCCATGCCATCTAACCTTCCAGAGCGACCTACCATGTGGAACCTTATCAAAGGCCTTACTGAAATCCATATAGACTATGTCCACCACCATGCACTTGTCAGCGTTCCTGGTCACGTCCTCAAAAATCTCGAACAAAATTTGTAAGGCATGATCCACCATGCACAAAGCTATGCTGACTGCTCCAAGTCAAACTCTGTCTTTCCAAATGCATGCATATCTTATATCTCAGAAGCTTCTCAAGCGGTTTACCGAAAACAGATGTGAAGCCTACTGGTCTATCTTTCCCAGGCTTTTCTTTGCAACCCTTCTTCAATAAGGGCACATTTGTTACCGCCCAGTCTTCCGGGTCCTTGGCCCCTGAACTGTCTTCTCTCGCCTCTTGCAGTGCTCTTGGATATATCTGGTCAGGACCAAGAGATTTATCTGACTTTATGATTTCTAATATGTCCATCAGCACCTCTGCTGTGATGTGGACTGTACCAAGATATCACAACTAACCTCCCAAAGGTCACAGGTCTTCATGTCTTTCTTCATGATAAACACAGAGGGGAAATTGAGGACCTCACCCATCTCTTGAGGTTTTACACATGCGTGCCCATTTTGGATTTAAAGGCGTCCTACTCTCTCTCTGGTTGTTCTTTTTCTTTACTATAATGAATTTGTATTCACCCTAATCTGCTCAGCCAAGGCTATCTCATACCCCACTTTAGCCCTGCTGATTTCCTTCTTCAGTAAACTCCTGTATCCCCTATGTACCTCCAGGGATTCCCTTGGTCCCAGCTGCCTGTACCTGAGCCACGCCTCCTTTTTTTCTGGTCAGAGCCTCAATATTTCTTGTTATCCAGGGTTCTCTCTTCCAGCCTCACTTTCCCTTCATCCTCACAGGAACATATAGGAACATGTCTCACTTTTGAAGCCCTCCCACTTTCCCGGGATCCTTTTACCTTGAAACAAACTACTCCAATCATCCCCTGCAATCCCCTTTTCTAATTCCAACAAAATACGCCTTTCCCCTATTTAGAACTTGATTCTGTGGACCAATTGTGTCCCAACCATTACTATTTTAAAACTAATACAGCTCTAGCCACTCTTCCCAAAATGCTCGCCCACTTTACCTCTGTCACCTATCCGACCTTATTTCCCAACAGTAGGTCGAGTTTGTCCCTTTACCAATAGGAACCTCTCTATATTGCTTGTGGAAGCTTTCCTGAACACACTTAACAAATTACGTTCCATCTAAGTTCTTAACCCTCTGGAAGTCCCAGTCCATGTTAGGAAAATTAAAATCACCTATTATGACAACCCTATTGCTCCTGCAAGTCTCACCAATCTCCCTGAATATTTGTTCCTCTTATTCCCATTGATTATTTGGAGGCTTATAGTGCAACCACTATCACATCACCATCCCCCTCTTACTTCTTTGCACCGTTCACAAAACCTCATTGGATATTATCTCAGTTATTTCAACTTTAAATACTATAGTGATATGCGCCTTAATCAGAACTATTGGTATTTAAATTGTTTCCATTTATATCTCTTCCTCACATTGATTTTCACATTCGCAGCATCCCTTGTCAAGGTACAGTGCAGATATGGAGCTGGCAATGGATGGGAACTGCACATTCTGTCACTTCCAGCATTGGTTACTTGTTTCTGCACACTGGGCAATGATCTAACACAGTGTTATCGAACAATGCAACAGCCTGGGTTTGTATATGAATGAACGAGTGCGGACTGCACAGTTTCCCACACCGAACATTTAGTCCAGGATTATAGATCAAGCATTGGTGTGGGCTGCATAGTGTTTCACTCTGGACATTGCTGGGTTGCATACAGCTGTACACTAGCTGGATCTACACAGTGCTCCATCCTGAATATGTCATGGATGGGCTGGTTATGCGAGTTGGATTGTGAATGTGAGAGTACGAAACATCTGACAATACTTTACGTTGTGTTTTCATTCTTGTCATTGGACCCCTCAAATCCTGACTCATCCGGTTAGACCCATCCTTCTGGATGAGTAATGGTGAGTGTTGTTGCAGCATCTGAGTCTGCAACATGTCCAAGAAACGGAGCAGAGGCTGCAGAGAGGGGCGTCTCCGTAAAATGGAATGAGGGAATCATAATCAGATCAGCCGTGGTCTTAGTGAATGTTGGGCCAGGATTGAATGGACCACTAATGCAACCTATTCATATATTTCTGTTTGTTCCAAGCAAACTCCCCTTCTCTCCCAGTGTCCCATACTGGAGGGGAGTGAGTCACCTCCTGCTGTCCTTACACAACAGGATGCTGGGGCCTCACTAACCTCAGATTTCCCTGTGCCCCAGTTTCGAGCTCTGTGTGATTCCCTCCTGTCCCTGTGTCACAGCCTCAAGCAGTTGAATGACTGCATCCTGTTCCTGTGTCCCAATCTTGAGTAGCTGTGTGACTGCCTCCTGATCCATGGTTTGCGAAAGTAGACGTCCTCCTCCTGCTACTGACTAACAGATTCCAATAGCTCTGCACTCACGTGCTGCTCCTGTGGAATGGAGTCGAGGGCCTGAATGACCTCTTCACATTCCTTACAGCTTCTATTGACTAAAAGCCTTTCTCCTGTTTTTGTAAAACACCGTCAAAATTTGAATGATGTATTTTTACTCTCAGCAATTGAACAAACAAGTTGCCTGACAGAATTCAGAAGCTGAATAGCCTCCTCCTATTCCTGTGTTATACACTCAAGCGGCAATAGAGTTTTAGAGATGTACAGCACGGACAAATACCTTTCGGTCTGATCGCCCATACCAACCAAATATACTAAATAAATCTCGTCCCCCTTGCCAGCACTTGGCCCATCTCCCTCTAAACACTTCCCATGCATGTATCCATCCAAATGCCTTTTAAATGGTGTAACTGTACCTGCCTCCACCACCTCTTTTGGCTGTTCAATCCATTCACACAGCAGTCTCTGTGTGAAAATGTTGTCCCTCATGTTCCTTTTTAAATCTTTCTCCTCTCACCTTAAACCTTTGTCTTCTAATTTTGGACTTGCCTATCCTGGGTAAAAGACGTTGACTGTTTACCTTATCTATGCCCCTCATGCTTTTATAAACGTCTTTATGGTCACCACTCAGCCTCAACACTTGAAAATAGTCCCAGCCTATTCAAACTCTCCTTGTAACTCTAACCATCCAATACCTGCAACATTATTTTAAGTCACTTCTGCACCCTTTCAGGTTTGACAACATCTTTCCGACAGCAGGGAGACCAGAATTAAAGGCAGTATTACAAAAGTGGCCATAACAATGTCCTGTACAGATGCAACATGTAGTGAAAATGTTTAGACTCAAAGTACGGACCAAAAAGGGAAGATCACCAAGTACCTTCTTCACTGCGCTATCTACCTGTGACGGCAGTTTCAAGGAACGGAGAACCTGCACCACAAGATGACACAGCAGCTCAGTGACTAGCATTGCTGCTTCAGAGCGCAGCGATCTGGGTTTAATTCCATCCTTGATTGGCTGTGTGGAGTTTGCACATCCGCCCCATGTCTGCATGAGTTTCCTCTGGATGTTATGTTTTCCTCCGACAGTATAAAGATATACAGGTAAGGGTAGATTGGCCATGCTAGATTGCGTGAAGTACCCAGGGATGTGTAGGCGAGGTGGCTTAGCCATGGGAAATGCAAGCTCAGAGGGATAGGGTCGGGAGTGTCCAGTGGGATACTGTTTAGAGGTTCGGTGTGGCCTCGATGGGCCGAAAAGCCTATTTCCTAACTGTAGGAATTCGATAATTTCGGTGGAGTTCTCCTTGATTGGCAGCTTTCGACAGAACCCTACCTATATGTCTTGCCTTGATTTGTCTTGCCAAAATGTAATAGTTCACATTTAACTAAAATAAACTCCATCTGCCAATCCTTGGTTCACCTAAGCAAAGTCCCATTGTAGTCTGAGAGATAATTCTTCACTGTCGACTACACCACCAAATTTGGTATTATCTACAAACTTCCTGACCATACTTCATATATTCTAATACAAATGATTGTATAAGTGACAAAAGGCAGTGGACCCATTATTGAGCTTTGTGGCACGCCACTGGTCACCGGCCTCCAACTTTAAAGAACAAATGTCCACTATCACGTCCTGTTTCCAATATTCAAGAAAATTTTGGATCTAACAGGCGAGCTCTCCCTGGATTCCAGGGAGTCTCACCTTGCTAACCAGTCTACCATGCAGAACATTTTGCTTTTCTTACTGAATTCCATAAAGACAACAAACACTGTCCTGCCTTCATCAATCATCTTCATCACTTCCTCAAAAAATTCCACGAAGTCAGTGGGATGTGATCTACAAAGCCCTCTTCAGTCCATGTCTTTCCAAATGCATATCGATCTTTTTCCTCGAAATCCCCTCCAACAATTTAGTCACCACTGACGTCAGGCTCACCAATCTATGGTTACCCGTTTTCTCCTTACTTTCTTTCATAATAACACTATGTTAGCAGCCCTCCAGTCTTTTGACACCTCACCTGTGGAAATCAATGTTACAAATATATCAGCAAAATGCTGAGCAATCTATCTTCTAGCTTCTCACAAATATCTGGGAAACAACTGATCAGGTCCCAGGGATTTGTTCACCTTTATGTGTTTTAAAATGTCCAACACCTCCTTGTAATATAAACACTTTCAAGGTATCACTATATATTTCTTCATTCTCTCGCTCTTGTAACCTCCTCCACATTAAATACTGAGGACAAATACATGTATTGTATCCCTCCAATCTCCTGTGGTTCCATACATAGGTAGCCTTACTGATCTTAAAGGGGCCCTTTTCTCACCCTAGTTAATCTTTTGCCATTAAAGGATTTGTATAATTTCTTCAATACCTCGTTAACCGTATTTCTAAAGCCATCTCTTGTCCACATTTTTCTGGCCTGATATCCCCATTGACTGTACACTTGCTGCCCTTACACACCTCTCGGGATTCACTTGATCTCAGCTCTGTTTACCTGACATATGCCTCCTTCCTTACCTTGATCAGACCATCAATATATCTAGACATCCAGCACTCCCTGCACCACTAGCCTTGATCCTCTCACTAATGGGAACACATTGGCTCTGGACTCTCTGAAACCAAGTTTTGATGGCCTTGCATTTTCCAACCATCCCTTTACCTGTGAATAGGGTATTCCAATCTGCCTTTCACAGGGCTCGCCTAACTCTTTCAAAGTTGGCCGTATTCAAAGTTAGAACCTTAATGTTTACATAAGGTCTTTCCTATTCCAAAACTAATTTAAAACTAATATTTTGCGTAACAGACTTGAAAGTTACATTTACACTTCCTGCCCCTCTATAACAGGGTCGAGAGGCTGAATGGGCTCCTCGTGGCCCTCTGTAATAGACTGGAAAGCATGAATGGCCTCCTCCTGTCTTTGTGTAACAGACCCGAGACATTAAATGACGCAGCAACCCGTGGATTATGAGCAGCCGTTAAACTGTATCTGATGGAGGTCTATCCCTTCTCTGTTACAGAAACACAAACAACACAATGTACTCCAGGTGCCCTCTCAGTAACACCTCATACAGCTGCAGCGACACAGCTCTTAGTTTTGAATGATTCTGTTGGCAAAATGTGCCAATATTTTATATTTCCACCTTTTCAAGTAGCAACAGGCTAATATGGGCTGAATGGCCTTCCCGTATCCCTTTGTAAGAGGCCCATAGGGACAGAAATGCTTCGGTCTGTTGCTGAGCAGCAATCTCAATGCTCTGTCTCAAGGTTATGAAAGGATTTGATAACAGGGCACTTAAAACCAGGAGCAGCCTCACACTGGTCAATAAGTATTATACTTTGGGGTAAGGTATCTAGAAACTTGCCCACCTGACTTCTTTTTATGCAACCGATCTGTTATTTTATAACTGCCTCCTTTCATAAACAGAGTGGAACACATATAGACCACTGCTGTGCCTTTTAATACTCTCATATACAAGTTTTAAAAAAAGTTTCAAAACATTTAAAAAAATTTAGTCCATCCCTCAGCAACCCTCATCCATTCCTTCCAAACCCGGTAAATGTTCCCTTTTATAGTGATATGAAAAATGATGTGTGGAACTGGTTAACTGAGCCTGTTTGTTTAGCCATGATTTAGAGAATCTGGTGTTGGCCTGGGGTGTACAAAGTTAAAAATCACACAACACCAGGTTTTCATCCGACAGTTTTAATTGGAAGTACATTCGCTTTCAGAGCGTTGCTCCTTCATCAGGTGATAGTGGAGGACACACTTGTAAGGCACAGAATTTATCGCAAAAATTTACAGTGTAATGTATTTGCAATTATACATTGAAAAATACCTTGATTGTTTGTTGAATCCCTCATCTGTTCGAATATCATGATAGTTTCATTTCTTTCATGTGTCAACCACAAAACCTTTTTCTTTTAAAGTTGCATTCTCAGGTTAGCAGTAACAACGACTGTTAGATAGACAATATTTTGAAGCTGTTAGCCTTTGTGTTCTCTGTCTATACCATAATCTTTAGATTGACTCTAATCTAAAAAGTGAGATAACAGAGTTTTACATAAATTCATGCAGCTTTTGAGTTCAGATTTCTGCATGAATGCATGCAGTTTTTGAGCAAAGTACAATGTAACTCTGCAAGTACAAATTCACCCCACATAATATATGTGTGCATGTGGGTCTTTGTTTGTCTGTGTGTGTTTGTCTTGGTTGGGGGTTGTGAGTGTGAGAGGGAGTGTATATGTGTGTAGTGATGTAGAGTGTCTGAAGTCTGTGAGGGGGTGCATGTGTGAGTGTGGGAGTGTGTGTGTGTGTGTGTCTGGGGTGGGGGGACTTGAGTATCAGTGAGTGAGAGTGTATATGTGTGTGCATGAGTGTAGAGTGGTCTAAGTCTCTGAGCGGATGCCTGTGAGAGTGTGTGTGTCTGCAAGGGTGTGTGTGTGTCTGTGTGCGTATCTGTGTACATATGTGTCCATACGTATGTGTGTGTGTGTGTGTGTGTGTGCGCGTGCGTGTGTGTGTGTATGTGTGTGTGGATAATGCAATGGTGGTCACCTGCAAAGTGACATGAACACAAGGCCCCAGTTCAGGCCCTCCCTATGGGTACCGAAATTTGTAATCAGCTTCTGCTCGGCCACTTTTCGCTGCTGCCTATCCTGAAATGCACCTTGAAGGATGGTCACCAGAAGGTCCGTGGTTGAATATCCTGGACCACTGAAGTGTTCTCCAACTGGGAAGGAACACTCCTGTCTGTTGATTGTTGTGTGGTGCCCATTCATCCGTTGTCGTAGCCTTTGCTCGGTTTCCCAGTGTTTGTTCAGTGACTGCGATTAATGCCAGTCTCCATGGATTCTAATTATCCCAGTGGAGTGTTTCCATCTTTTAATGATAAATGGGCGCCGTTCAATGTATTATCCCATAACATGAGCGGGAACATCACCGACAGCACTGACAGGGAACAACAGACCCAGAGAGAGGGGGAGGAGAGATCAGTATCTGAGAACATTAGACTGGAATGTTCCACAAATGTATCAGAATATGGGAACATTAGGCTGGCAAGTTCCAACAATAGACAGGAGTTTATACATTTATGTTTGGCGTCTTTCTGCATATTATTGGTTGTCATTATCTAGGCGAATCTATTACGCTCTTCTCATTATTCAAAACTTTTATTATCCTTTTCTGGCTATCGTTGGTGTTCCTGGTAAGTGTCAACGTCCAGATTTTTTTGTTCTAAAAACAGGTTGTGACTGTATTACTGTTATTTCCTATAGTCTACACTTCTTCTCACTATTATCTTCCTGTTGAAACTCTCATTCCAGATATTCACTCTACAGACCACTACTAACTACATCAATGCATGTGTTCAATGTGTTCAATAAATTGTTCTTATTTAAAATAGTTTCCTCCCTGTGCGTTCCTTCTCAAACAATGAGTTTCGCATTCAACCACGCCAATCGGGCACACACACACACTCTCTCAGTCTCTGATGAACACACACACAGCAAACCTTCTCATTGTCGACATTGTAGCAATTTGATGCGAGTATAGTTAGCATATGATAGTAAAGTTTGCAATACTCTCATGCTGTGCAGATAGTGCAGTTTACTGAGCAACACACTAGCATGGTGTGCACAGCTCTCCATGCTGGGCAGATAGTGCAGTTTACTGAGCAACACACTAGCATGGCCTGCACAGCTCTCCATGCTGGGCTGTCATCTTGCCCCAGTTTATGTTGTTTGTGGTGTTCTGTCAAGCAGATTCAGAAGTTGACGTAAGAAACCATTCCAGCTGATCTGACAATGCCTTTATTCAATGTTCTCATTCTTGTCATTTTACTCTCGAAGGTTCTCACTTCTCCAGTTAGTCCCACTGCCCTGTCTTTTTCGCCATATTTTCACAACATCTTTTCAGTTAATTAACTGTCTCTTTCTGTCTTTAATGTGAATCTTTCTGTCCCTCTGTTTCTTTCCCTGGCCTTTGTTTATGGCTCTCTAGTGTATCGAGTGCTGGCATTGTGAAGCTCTGAAACAGTGAAATGGTGTGTGTCAGGCTGTTGTTCACTTCCCGGTATGTTCCACGTGATGGTCCATGGACAGGGGTGTTTCAGAAGTTATGAGACACGTCCTTGTAACTGTATTTGTCCCTCTCAGGTGATCTTCCGATCGCGGAAGCCCCTCAAGTAAAGGGTCAGGGATCTAAAGTGTGTGACATCACATCAACGCTGTCACTTTAAAAAAAAGTTTATTTTCTCCTTTCTTTAAATAAGAGATCTTAAAGGCCAAACTGCCGACTGAAAACGGCTCAAGTAAATGACTTACGACACTTTTAGAGTTTATAATAAATAGCAGTAACAACGGCCGAGTAACTTATCCCCAACTCCGACTCTCTATGAAACCTGACTTGATGCTATTTCCTCCTGAATTGGAGAACTGTATGCAAGTCTGAATGTATGTCTGAATGTTCTATTTTTCCAAGAGATGTGTTGATGGGATGTTGGTATATTGTAAGAGTTCGTTTGATGAAGGTACTGTATCCATTATTCGCTTCTGGTTTCCAATAGTTAAATTATTCTAAATTCCTCTTCATTTTGGATGGAATTTCATTAAATCCTTTAACTATGTTGTGCTTTGCTTAATGGTGAGTGGTTTGACTAGTAGCATCACATCTGGAACTCCCACTTCACATCTACCTTTAAAATAAGGAAAGGTTGGCATCCAAGCTACCCTCTTAAAATAGTTTGAGGCAGTCTGGTTGATCTATTGCAAACTGGGGTCTCTTGTCTGGTTCTAAATCAATATTACCAAACTGGTTTAGAATTACAATCCCTACAGTCTGCAAACAAGCCATGCGACCCAACAAGTCCACACCAACCCTCCGAGAAGTAACCTACCCAGACCCATTCCATTATCCTATTATTACACATTTACCCCAACTAAGGCACCTAACCAACACAACCCTGAAAACTTTGAACAACTAACAATGACCAATTTACCTGACATGCACATCTTTGGATTGTGGGAGAACACCAGAGCATCCAGAATAAGCTCATGCAGACACTGGAAAGTATGCACCAAGAGACTATTGGCTTCAAAGGTCACGTATGGTAGTTGTTAGTGTCTTTGGTTCCGGATGTTGAATCCTGTTGGTTTAAACACTGTTTTGTGGAGAAAGATTCTTTCAGTCACTGAGAGTTCTCTGGGTGTGGAAGAAGTGAAGTTGGGGTTTTTACAAAAGGTAATGAAGACAAAGCTGTAGGAATTGGCAGATGAGCTGGAGTTGGGGATGCGTTTGTCTGTGAGAAAATGAGAGATAATTACAGCTAAAGCTCAGCAATTACATTTGGTGGAAGCGCCATCAGAGTCTTTGTAAATGGCTAGAATTCAATTTCAAATGAGGCGCCTTGAACATGAGAAGAAATTGAAACAGTTTGAATTATGATGAAAAGTAGACATAAAAGAAAAGGAAATGAAGAAGAAAGAAGGAAAAGAGAGAAGAAAAGCAGAGAGATTCAACTTCAAATGTTAGTGATTAGAGAGGAAAGTTGACATATAGGATCGAGATGAAGGTAGACAGTAGACTGAATGAGGAGGATAGTGAGGATGAGCAACCCCATAGTAGCCAAAGGCCTGATGAGGATCTGTTTAAATACAGTCAGGCATTATCTAAATTTGATGAGAAGAATGGGGGAGCCTTTTTAATTTCATTTGAGAAAGTGACTCAACAAATGCAGTGCCCAGTGAACATGTGGATTTAGTTGATCCAAACAAAGCTGATAGGTATTTGCATTCCTATCGGAGGCGGTGTCTGAGGAGGAGGAGGTGAAGAATGCCTTCTGAAGTGGATATGAGCTTGTGCCAGAAGCCGACAGACAGTGTTTCAGGATTCTAAAATAGCGTCCATGATTAAATGCACATTGAATTTCAAAGAATCAAACAAAGTAATTTTGAAAGGTGGGGAAGGTTATTAAAAACAGAGCAAACCTATGACACTGTTAGAGAGATTCTTATTTTGGAGAAGTTCAACAATTCACTTCCTGCAGTCATGAGAACTCGTGTGGAAGGGCAGAGAGTTACAATGGCAAGATTAGAAGCTGAAATGGCTGATGATGATGATTGAGTTCCGAAATCAAAGGCTGGTTTCTGTGAGAGATGGAGAAGAATGTGCGAGATCTTCTTAAAACATATCCCTGTGAGAGTAAAGTTTATTGGCATAGGCCAGGAGTAGCAGGTAAAGGGTTTACAGCATTAAGAGGCAAGGAAGGACTATTAGAGAGATGAGAAGTGCTCCATTACGTAATGTGTGGTTGGAGCGTCCAGTGGAAACATCAACAGATTTATTCCACAATGGGGAAGGAGGCCTTGAGCTTGGTGTTGGCGTTACAACACTTCAGCATTTCAAATGCCAATAACATACCTGAGACAAATCTTTATCACTGATCGTGACACCTTAAAGTTTTTTTGGAGAAGTTTAGGGAGAGAATCAAATCTGCCATTCAATTTGAACTTTTACAGTTGATAGGGCGAGAAAACCTAAGTTTTGACACGTTGTGGAGACTTGGATGAAGAAAGACAAAGGCATTCTGTGGCAGGAGTAAAATGCTGAAATCGAATCTAGTTGTGAACATTTGTATGCTCAGAGTCAACGAAATATATATGCATTTCAGTCTACTAATAGAGGAAGGTTAGCAGGTCGAAAATTAATCCATTTTTATATCTTGATGGATCATTTTATTAAAGCTGAGTTGTGAGTTTACTATCACTGTAAAGAGGTTATGTTCTCTTAGGTTGTTTTTGAAGGGATGTTATTAAGGCAGAGATGCAGAACTGCAGTCTGCACACAGTTTAAGTAAATAACTGAGGAGGCCTTTAGGTTTCATTAAATGGTGGTAACAATCGAAGGGCAATGGCCAGCTCTCCCAGACCAGATTTTCTCGTTTTCTTTTTATGTGCAGCATTCAGAAGCTGTTGGAGATCCTCGAAGGGTTGGAAGTATCAATACATGATCCCCAGCTGCTTTTCTCTCTGGGATCTCTGTTGATGTTGTTTCCCCCTGGATCAGAATACTGCAATGTAAGGATCTGTATTTTAATATATCTTTGTGTCAAGCGGTGTAAACCAAGAAGGTGCGGTATCTATTGTTTGTGTAAGTGTTCCAACATATAAGCTATCCCAAAATGTTCTTTTCTTTGATTGTATTTTAACTAAAGCATTTGAATAGATTATATTTTGCTTAATGTCGAGTGGTTTGACCAGTCACAACATATCTGGAACGCACACTTCACATCTATGTTTTAAACAAGGAGGTTTGGGTCTAAGCGGCCTTCTTAAAATATTTTGGGGGGATCTGGTCTGGTCCACAACACGTGCACAGAGGTGTTTCTGAGTGACTCCTGTTATTGACAATTTAGTGCAGGGGCTGGGGATGGTTTGGTGGAGGTTGTGCTGTGAGCTGCCTCAGACATTCAGGGAGACCTGAGGATTTGGTGACTCAAATCTGGATGGAGCATGGGGACTGTACTTACAGCATCTGAGCCTGCAACATGAACAACAAATGAAGCAGAGGCTGCAGAGAAGGCAAACTCTGAAACCACGGAGTGAGTGTGTGTGAGGAAAGGATCTGCTGTATCCACCCCAAGTATTCCAGGAATAGCTTCCCAAGCTACACGTAACCCAGGAGCAGAGAGTGAGGGGACCCTGACTGAAAAAGGAGCTGGTCACAGAGTGGTGTCACCTCCTTCAACACGACCTGCAGCTTCACACCAGGGGGAGGATGGTGCTGCCAGTGGCTGTGAGGGTCACTGTTTCATTCAGCTTCCATGATCCATAACTTTCCAGGCAGGACGAGGTGACATATCCATCATTTCCCAGTATCTCAACATCAATGTCACCATTCGGTGATGGAGGATATATTTGGTGGATGAGGTAAATAGATTGTTTCTCCCAGAGCAGGGAGCTGACGGGTGTATCCAGTATAGTGGTATTCCCGATGGTGTGCATGACATCTGCAGAATACCCATGTCAATGGGGAGAAGTAGAGGAACTGAAGGAGCTCTCTCTCTATTAATGTTACAGTGTTCCCATGCACAGTACATCATGTTGGTGAATACCCACTGTCCTGGCAGCAGTCACGGCCTCTTCATTCAGAAGCAGTCAGCCATTCCCATCGTCATCGGGTCTCCACGTAGAAAGAAATGAATATTTCTTGGAAAAAGGCCGTCCCCTTGATGCACATTTCAAAACACCATCCCCACCACCAATCAACCACATTAAAGTATTCCATGTGTACGGAGAGCAATTGGGTCACTTGGAGTGTCTGGGAGCAGAGGATCAGGGATGGTGCAAAACCTGCCATGTCTGAACGGGTTTGAGTGAACCCCTTAGTACACAGTATCAATAAGTCCTAAATTCCCTCTCCATTTCAGTAACATACTGCTTTCCATTATTCCTGTAAATGAAATGACAGATTATATCATGTTAAATTCCACCTGCCAAACTATTATCTATTGCTTTTACCTCTCTGAATCTATTTGCAGACTCTCCACCCTCTCTTGATAATTTAATCTCTTGCTTACCACAGCAACATCACCAAACGCAGCATCTGTATGTCTGTTCCATCCTCCTGATCATTAATATAGATTGTAAATAGTTGAGAACCAAGTACTGGTCACTCTGTGACCTCACTGGTTATGTTCTGTCTAACTGATTGAGACAGTTTATCCTGAGTGCCTGCTCCTGTATGATACACTCTCCTTCCCATTCCTATGCAACACTGTCGAAGGATTGAAAAAGAACAAGGAGCATCTGTGAGGAATCCAACCCCTCGATGAGGATGATGTCAACACGGCCTCTGTTCCACTTTCCTGCCATCTCTCCATCCTAAAACTCTAGTCTCTTGTTGTAGATTGCGCCACATGAAAAAAAAAATCCACTCCATATCTACACATTCAATGAATTTTAGCATTTTCCAGGCCTCAATGAGATCTCCTTTCATTCTTATAAACTGGAGAGTATAGGCCTAAACTGCTCAATTTCTCTTCATAAGACAAACACTTCAAATATGGAATCAATCTAATGAAGTTCTTCTGAATTGCCTCCAACGGAAATACCTCATTCTGCAGGACACCCAAACTGTACTCCAGTTACAGCCTCACTAATGCCTTGCATAGCTGCACCAACACCCCCTACCTTCCTACTCTATCCTTTTATAAATAAACACTGAAATTATGCTTGCATTTCTCATTATTTGCAGTATCTGCAGGCAGGTTCTCTGTGATATGCAAGCAGACACCCAGATCCCTCTGCACCTAAACACTTTGAAGTTTATCTCCGATTAGATAATAATTTGTCTTTCTATTATACTGGCCAACTTGAATAGCCTCATATTTATTCACTTTAATTTTCCTTGCCAAATGTTGGCCCATTCACCCAACCTATCCATATAGTTTTAAAATCTCTTACATCATCATTCCGAAGTAATTTCCTACCAATGTTAGTGGCATCGTATTATCTATCCCATCAACCGAGTACAGTACTACCATCGATCGCAAATGGGTGAGGCATGAGTACTGAAATCAATGGCACCCCACAAATTGCATTTGCTAAAAGAAAATGACACATTTAATTCATCTGACTCCATTTTGTTGATTAACCAATCTTCCATCCAAGCTAATAAATTACTCTTAAACCCATGTTGTCTGATCTTACCACTTATTCTTCGGAGAAGCGACATATCCGATGCCTTCAGGAAGACCAGATATGTTCTATCTCCAGGATTCCCACGCTCCACTTTGTTTATGACATCTTCAAATAACTCAAGCAAACAATTCAAACACGATTTAGCCCTCGTAATACCATGTTGACTCTGATGGATTGTGGTTTAACTTTGCAAATGTCCTGAGCAATGGACTCTAACAATTAGCCTTAAATTACAATGGTTTATTGTTACACTTTAGTCCCTAATGTATATCATTATTATCAGTTCTTCCCTTTCGAAAGCCTTTACATTTTCTTTGAATTCCTGTTTAATGGGCACAAGAATTTAAGAGATCAATTGCTGTGTTAGAGCCATGTGTGACTGAATGGACTCATCATCCTGCTGGTGTACAATTTGGATGGGCTGGCGTCTTTCTGGTGCTCCCATGTTGTCATATCCAAGGCCAGAATGACCTGCTCCTGTTGATGCTTCAGAGGATTTGGAGATTATGGAATCTTCCAGTTGCTGTGTAACATTTTGAGGAGCTGATGGGGCTTCTCATACTTCTCCATAACAGATGGAAACACTGAACGGTCTCCTCATGTATCCCGGAGATGGGACCGAGGGAATGATTGGTCTTCTCTTGTTCCCATACAACAGACACGTGTCGAAATTATCTTTTCCTTTCTCATGAAAGGAATCTCAGATAGTTTTTATTCTTATCCAATTCCCTTGCAATAGGCTCGGTGGGTCTGAATGGCCTCCTGTTATCCCAGCGTAACAAATTTCCAGTCAGTGTGTGACCTCTTCCAGTTCCTATGTTACAGACTTGAGGAGGCTGAATGGACTGATCCTGTTGCTGTTTAACAGTATACTGATGCAGTATGGTCTACTGTTATAGGCTCGAGTGGCTGATTGGCCTCCTTCTGTAAATGTATATCAGGCTCCAGGGGCTGAATAGCCTCATCCTGTTTTGGTGCAACAGGGTCGAAGGCCTGAATATCCTCCTGTTGTTCCTGTGTCACAGGATGGAGAACGGAATGGTTCCTCCACTATCTGTGTAATTCACATCACTTGTTGACTCCTCCTGTCATCGATGTCCAAGTAAGATCATCTTTAAGTTTTGTAAACTCCAATGGCTACTGGGTCAACCTGATCATCCTTTCATTATAAGCTAGCACCTTCATTGCAGGAATCAGTTGAGGGAACCATCTCTGAGCTGCTTCCAAAATAACAAAACATTTTCTTCATTGAAGAGATTAAATCTGTACACACTACTCCAGATGTGATCTCACTAAGACCCTGTACAGCAGCAGCAACACATTACCAGCCTGCTGTAAAGTTCCCACCCAGGTTAGAGCTGTCTCAGCTCTCTGGGGGAATATAGAGCATTGTTGGAAGATCATTGTCCTTCTCTACTCCATCAGCATAACGGGAGATCTGGAGAAATTAAAGTTTGAGAAGATCATAAATGAAGTGGCAAGATGATCTCTACCATTAATCTCCCCAGAGCCCACATTGCTCAGATTCTACAGAATCTAGTAAAGTGAAGCGCAAAAACAGCAAGGAGGAGCAAACATTCATGGGAGTTATATATCAAAATGAAAGCTGCAATACAAATGCTGGAGATGTTATAAAACAGGAAATGAGCTATACACATTTGTGGGTACTGCATAAAAATGTACTGTTTATGTTATATCTCAACTGTGTTAACCCAGTTGAATGCGAATGCTGAGAAAAATGGATTTCATGACCACGTGTGAGATGGTTTACATGAACATTATGTTGAGCACTGAGCTCGAGATCAGGTTATTTCGGAATTGGTGTTGAATGATCAGAAGTGCACATTGAAAATTTTGCTGTCAAGGACCTTTTGGGAACAGTGAACACAATGAATTGTGTTTTTTTTTAATGCTGCTTAAGTACACGATAGTTTTTGTTGTATTTGAAGTAACCGTTATAAAACTGAGTCAGGCAAACCATCAAGGTGTGAGGAGAAAGTGGGGACTACAGATGCTGGAGATCAGAGTCGAAGAGTGTGGTGCTGGAAAAGCACAGTCAGGCGGCATAATAAGAGTAGATAAATCGATGTTTCGGGCATAAGCCCTTCATCGGGAATGATGCTTATGGGCCAAGGGGGCTGAGAGATAAATGAGAAGGGGGTGCGGCAGGGGGGAGGTAGCTGGGATTGCCGTAGGTAGATGAAGGTGGGGTTGAAAGAGTTACGTGATGAAGGGAGACAGAACGCCTCATCTACTGCATCCATTAAACCCAATGTAGTCTTCTTTACATTGGCGAGGCAGGAGGTCAACTTGTGGATCATTTCAGAGAACATCTCTGGGACAGCATACATTGAACAACTCCATCGCATTGTGGCTGAGCACTTTATCTCCCCTTCCCACTCTGCCAAGGACATGAGGGTCCTGGACCTGCTCCATCGCCAAACCCGAGCCACCAGAAGACTGGAGGAAGAAAGCCTCCTCATCTGCCTTGGGATCCTCCAACCACAGGGGATCATAGTGGATTTCCCCGTTTCCCCATTTCTCCTACTCCCACCTTATCCCACTCCAATCTTCCTAGTCAGTACCGCCCTTTTGAATGTTCCTATGTGTCCACCTTCCTTCCTATCAATCTGGGCCACCCTTCTCTCCGACTATCACTTTCAACCCCACCTTCATCTACCTATTAGATGAAAGGAGACAGCTTAGAAAAATGCCAAGTGTTGCAGTAAGCCAGTGGATTCAGAGAAATGTAGGACCCAGCAAAGGATGACCAAGAAACTGAGAAGAAAATCAGAAAGTGAAAAAGCGTGCAAACGAAAGAAAAACATGCAGACTGCTAAAAAGCGTCTATCAATGTATGAAACAAAACTAAAACCAAGATCAAATGTGGAACAGTTGGTGTGCGTTCAGGATAATTTATTGCAGAGAACAGAGAAATTGCAGGGCAAAGAAACAGTTTCTTTGTGTCTATCTTCATGGAAGAATGTCCAGAAATTCTTCCAGAAATACCAAGTGACCCTGGGACTTGTGTAAGTAATGTCTAAGACCATTCTTATCAGTGTTGGGGTCATATTTGAAAAGAAAGATGGTTTAAGTATTTATTAATCTGACAGACTGGATGTACTTCATACAAGAATTTCAGAGGAAGCAGCAATAGACATGCTGATTGAACGCGGATTGTCATTTTATTTTCCAACACATTCCCGAAAGGCATTTAGCCAATCTGGATAAGGCAAAGGTTATAAATATTATCCAACAGTTTAAGAAGAGATAAAGGTGGAGAGTGGTGAACTACAGATCAACTAACTTGTCATCCGCAGTCGGGTGTCTGTTGGACTCGATTACAAAGAACATGCTACTAGATATATAGAAGATAATAACATAACTGGGGAGTGTGAGAATGTACCGATGAAAGGAAAACCGGAAGTGGCAAACATATTTTTGGAATGGTTTGAAGATGATTCTTGTGTACAAAGGCAATGATGAAACAATGTATAACGTATAGTTGGAGATTCATGAGCTTTTTTAAAGAACTCACACAGTAAGCTCATAAGAAAAGTGAAAGCGAGAGGTATTAGGAAGAACATATGCAAATAGGAAAGTAAAAACTAAGTTTACATTCGTGTGAATGTAATTGGAAGATAGAGGATGCCGTGCACCAGTTGTATCGAGTGTTCATGAGACTATACTTAGAGTATTGTGTACCATTCGGAGTCCCAATCTAAGAAAGAATGTACTGACTACAGAGGAACTGCAAAAGGTATTATCCAAGATAACCCCTCAAATGGCAAGATTGTCTGACAGGGAAACTCAGCCTGTGATCTCGAGTGTCAAAACATGAGAGGTGATTGCAGTGAAACCTAGAAACATAACGGGGATTGAATAATAGAGGGTCAAGTACACTGGTCGAGATAAGGGAGAATCCCACGATATTCTACACGGACAAGTAGAACAGAATAATCAACAAACAGTCAGTGTCCATTGGAAAGCAAAGGGGCAATACGTGTGTCAAGCTGGAGAACATTGATGGATTGTTACATGAGACCTTCGCATCTATTTTACTTGGGAGAAGGAGGAGGCAGGTACAGAATTCAAGACGATGGACTAGGAAGCTCTTGAACAGCATGATGTAAAATGCGAGTAGGGATTTGAGGTTTTGTTCTGTACAAATTTGGACCAATCTCCATGTCTGAATGAATTGTATCACAGGCGGCTGTTGGGGTCGAGGGACGAAAGACCCTGACTGAATATTTTAATTAGAATCTGACCATAGGGGAAGTGCCAGAGAACTGGAGAACTGCTAATCCGATTCCACTTCACAGTAAGAGTGGGAGAGATAGACCAGGGAACTATAGACGAGTGAGTATTAGATCACTGTTAAGGAAACTACTGGAGAAAACAGGGAAGGAGAAAATCGAACTCCAATCAGAGTCGCAAGGTTTGATCAGGGATAATCAACATAACTTTATCAGGAGGAAGTCACATCCAATGGATTTGATTGAATTAGTTTGAGGGGGTCGATTGTCTAGTTTTGTAGGAAGGCCTTTGACAAATTTCCACCTGGAAACTGGAAAATAAAGTAAAATCTCGCAATATGAAGAATAACTTGACAAGTTACAACGAATATTGTCTTAGTAGCAGGAAACAGAGGGTGGTGGAAGAAGGCTGTTTGTGTGACTGGAGACCAGTGTCCCCTGGTGTACCACAGGGATCAGTGCTGTGTCCCTTATTGTTTGTGTTATTCATAACAAAATATAGATCTGAATGTGGCGGGGGCTAAGTGGAGAGTGGGGAAGGTGTGATAAGTTAGTGTATGTTTGACATAAAGATTGTCTGGGTGGTTCGCAGTGAGGAGGGAAGGCCTTAAGTTACAGGAAGATGCAGATGGAATGGTCAGATGGGCACATCAATGGCATGTAACCCTGATAAATATGAGGTGATGCACTTTGGGAGATGGAACCAGGCAGTGGAGGACTCAATGAATGGCAGCACACGAGGAAGCTCAGATTGTGCTTCTCCACACCTCCCTGAATGTGACTGGACAGGTTAATGTTTAAAAAAGCGTTGCTGGAAAAGCGCAGCTGGTCAGCCAGCATCAAAGGAGCAGGAGAATCGATGTTTCTGGCAGATTCCTGAAGAAGGCTTATTCCCGAAACATTGATTCTGCTGCTCCTTTGATGCTGCCTGACCTGCTGCGCTTTTCCAGCAACACATTTTTTAAGCTCTGATCTCCAGCATCTGCATTCCTCACTTTCTCCTGGACAGGTTAATGGACTAGTTAAGAATTGGACCTGAGGTGTAGCGTTTCCTAATCAGTGTGTAGATTATAAGAGCAATACAGGGCCTTGGTTCGGCCAAAATGGAATACTGTATGTTGTACCGGGAACCACATTCCAGGAAGGATGTGATTGTACTGGAGAGGGTGCAGAGGTGATTCACCAGGATGTTCCCTGGGATGGAGCATATTAGCTAAGGAGAGAGGCTGGATAAGCTTGGGTTGTTTACTTTGGAGCAGAGAAACTGAGGGGTCAGTGATCAGAAGGATACGATGATAAGCGACACGGACAAGGTGGATAGACAGCAGCTGTTCCTTTTAGTCAGAAGGTCAAGAACAAAGGAGCACATTTTTAAAGTGAAGGGTTTGGGGTTCAGAGAGGATTTAAACATATATTCACCTCGACGTGTGGGATTCTGGGATTACTTCCTGAGAGGGGAATGATCACCTCACGATCATTAAAAAGTACTTGGAGGAGCAATTGGAAGTGTCATAACATTCCAGGCTATGGGCCTGGTGTAGGAAAGTGGAACTAGTATAGATCGTGCTGTATTTCTGTTGGAACAGAGTCTATGTTCCTGTGAGTGTATGGTGTGGAAGGTCAATTATTGAGCAGTTTAAGGCAGGAATTGATGGATTTCTGAAGAGTTATATTCATAAGGGTTATAAGAGTGAACTGTATTAGCTTGTTAAATTATGTCAATGTGAGAAATATGAGAAAACAAGTGCAGTTTCCTTACAGGTTCAAACAAGATAATGGAGAATGGGGAACAGGGAAATGGCAGAACTATGAAGCCACTACTTCAATTCTGTCTTCACAAAACTTTCTAACAATACAAGGAAAACCGAGTCTGGAGTGGGAAAATGATAGAATACATGGAACAATAAACTTAGTAAGTAAATGGTTTAACAGACATTATTGTTGCTGAAGGTAATGGTCATAGACAACACTAAGATAGATTTATGAAATGGGAATTATGTTTGAGAAACAGACTGGAAGACAAATGAAAGAGAAGCAATGGATGTAAAACGTTTTGATTTTTAGAAAATGTTGGTAAAGCTCCAAGCCCAATTTGCAAAATCAAATCTGAGTGGATTGGGGCTAATATATGAATATGTTTCTAGAATGGGACAGCTGGCAGGAAACAGTGAATAGAAATAAACAGACTCGTCAAGCAACAGTCTGACATTTTCTGAAAGGTATGATTCTGTGAGCATGACTATATCCCAGACTTCCCATTACCTTCCCCAGATATCTCCTGTCTCATCAGCAGGACGAACACAGCAGAAGTGGTGGTACAGTGGGATACAGTTGGAAAGGAATTGTTCTTGGAGTCCTCAACAGTTACTCTGTATCCCATGAAGTCTCATGGCATTAGTTTGCACATGGGAAAGGAAACCTCCTGCTGAATACCATGTACCAGCCTCTCTCAGCTGATGACTCAGTACTCCTCCATGCTGACCAACACTTGGAAGAAGTGCTGAGGATAGCACGTTAGCAAGATGTACTCTGGATGGGGGATTTCAATGTTCACCACCAACAGTATCTCAGCTACAGCATTACTGATCGAGCTGGCCGGTCCTAAAGGATATAACTGGCGGCAGGTGGTGAAGGAACCAACAAGAGGAAAATACATACTTGACCACAGCCTTACTAATCTGCCAGTTGCAGAAGTATCTGTCCATGACAGTATCGGTAAGAGTGACCACGCATAGTCATTGTGGAGACAAAGTCACACCTGCATATTGAGAATAACCTCGACCATTATGGGAGGGACTATCACGGTGCTTAATAGGGCAGACTTCGAACAGATCTAGCAGCTCAAATCTGGATGTCCATAAGGTGTTGTGGGTCATCAATAGCAGTGGAATTGTACACCTGCATAACCTCATGGCCTGACATATCCCTGTCGCAACAATTACCATCAATCCAGAGGATGAACATTGGTTCAATGGAGTGTGCAGGATGGCAGGAGCAGCACCAGGCATACCTTACAATGAGGTGTAAGCTTGGTGAAGCCACCAAAAAGGACTACATGTGTGCCAAACAGCATAAGCAGTGAGTGACAGACAGAGCTAAGTGATCCCACAAGCAACGGTTCAGATGTAAGCTCTGCCGTCCTTCCACATCTAGTCGAGAAAAGTTGAGGACAATTAAACAATTCACTGGAGGAAGAGATTCCACAAATAACCCCTTCCGCCATGATGGAAGAGCCCAGCACTTCAATGTATAAGATAAGGCTGGTCCATTCGCAACAATCTTCAGTCAGAAGTGCTGTGTGGATGATCCATTTCAGCCTCCTCCAATGATCCTCAGCAATTCAGTTACCAGTCATCAACCAATTTGATTCAGTCCACGCGATATCCAGAAACGTTTGGAGATACTGGATACTCCATAGGGTCCATAATCTGGCAACATTCTGGCAATAGTACTGAACATTTGTACTCCATAACTTGCCACTCCCAAGCCAAACTGTTTCAATACAGTTACAACAATGGCTTTCCCCGATTATGTGGAAAATTACCCCAAGTATCTCCTGTATATAAAAAGCAGAACAAATCCAATCCGGCCAAATGCAACTTCATCAGTCTACTCTCGATCATCAGTAAAGTGGTGGAAGGTCTCAGTGCTTTTAAGCAGCAACCTGCTCAGCAATACCCTGGTCAATGACGCCCAGTTTGGGCTCCACCAGGCCCACTCAGCTCCTGACTTCATAACCATGTTTCAAACATGGACAAAAGAGCTGAATTCCAGAGGGAGGATGAGAGTGACAGCCCTTTAAGTCAAGGCTGCATTCGACCCTGTGTGGTATCAAGGGGCCTTAGCAACACTGGAATCAATGGGTATCAGAGGCAAAATTCCTGCTGGTTAGATTCATACCTGACACGTAGGAAAGTGGTCATGGTTGATGAAGGTCAGTCAACTCAGCTCCAAATCTGTAGGAGTCCCTCGAGCAGTGACCGAAAACTTCTTCAGGACTGCTTCATCAATGACCTTCCCTCCATTTTAAGTTCAGAAGTGGGGATGTTCGCCAATGATTGTACAATGTTCTGCAACATTTGTGGCTCCTCAGATACTGAAGCAATCCATGTTCAAACGCGACAAGATCTGAAGAGTATCCAGGCTGACAAGTGGCAAGTAATATTCAGCCCACAGGAATGCCAGACCATGACCATCACCAATAAAATACAATCTAACCTGCCCCTTGGCATTCAATGGCGTTACTATCACTGAAACCCCTCAGTATCAGATTCCTGGTGGGTAATCATTGCTCAGAAACTCACTGGTCTCGCCACATGAACACAGTAACTATAAGAGCAGGTCCGAAGTAGGAGTACTGCGGCGAGTAACTCACATCCTGACTTCCAAAAGTCTGTCCATCGTCGACAATGCATAAGTCAGAAGTGTGATAGGAGACTCCCAAATTGCCTGGATCAGCGCAGTTCCAACAACACTCAAGAAGCTTTATACCATCCAGGACAAAGCAGCCAGTTTGACTGTCCCTTCATCCACAATATTCCACCATCAACGCTCAGCAGCAGCAGCAGTGTTTTACTATCTACATGCTGCAATGAAATGATTCACCAAAGATCTTCAGAGACCACCTTCCCATCTCACGACCACGTCTATATAGAAGGACAAGGGCTGCAGATGTATGGGAATACCATCATCTTCAGGTTCCCTCCAAGCCAGTCACTATCCTGACTTGGAAATATATCACCATTCCTTCACAGTCACTGGCTCAGAATCCTGGGTTTCCCTTGATATTGACATTGGAGGTCAACAGCAGCAGGTAGACTGCAGCGTTCAACAAGGCAGCTCAACACCACCTTCTCAAGGGCAACTAGGGACAGACAATAACTGCTGTGTCGCATGGATCGGTGCTTGGGGCCCAGCTGTTCACAATGCCCTTTAAACATTGGGTTGCTGGAATCAGATACAATATATCCCAGCCTGCTGACAGCACGAACGGATGTGGGATTGTGAGTGGGTGAGGAGGATGTAAAAAAGCACCGAGAAGACTAAGACAAGTGCAGTGAATGGGTAAATACCTGACAGATGGAGAACAATGTGGATAGAGGTGACAGTGTGCCCTTTGATGGAAATGATAAATTGGCAGCCTACCATTTGAAAAGGATTGGTTGAAACATGTTGATCCACAAGGGATGTATGGTCCTTCTTGTTGTTTCCTTCTGAATAAATATCTGAGGCCCATGCACCGCAGTGAGTTCTGCAACCAGAAGTCAATACTGGGCATGGCACTGGCACGCTGTCCAGTGTTTTCAGACCCACCAAGTGGGGAGCTGCAACACAGGAAAAGATCTGCATTTTCTTGTACACCAGTCGCTGAAAGTAATATTGCAGAAGCAGAAAGTAGTGAGGAAGGTAAATGGTATGTTGACCTTCATTTCTTGGGGATGTGAGCCCAGGAGAAAAGGTGTCTTACTGCAGCTGTACAGGGCCTTGGTGAGATATCATCTCGAACATTGTGCAGTATTGTGTGCAGTTTTGGTCTCATTACCTAATAAAGGACAAACCTGACATTGATGGAGAGCAGTGAAGGATGACCAGACTGATCTCTGGGATGACGGGCTTGTTGTGGGAGCAGAGTTTGGGGTAAGTGGGCCAGTGTTCCATAGGGTTTAGAAAGATGAGTGGAGATCTCAGTGAAATATACAAAACTCTGACAGGGTGAGACAGATTGGAAGCAGGGACGATAATTCCCCTGGCTGGGACTTCTAAAGCAAGGGGGCACAGTATTAGGTACAGGCAGTCACTCTGCATTGAGATGAGAATAAATGTCTACACTCACTGACTGGGGAACCTGGGGAATTCACTCGCACCTGGAAACCGAGACACTGATTATAAATAAGGATTTAGAAACAGTAAAGGAATGGTGGGAGAGCAGGGGTACGGTATGGAAATGAAGAGCCAACCATCATTATATTGAATTGGTTAGCAAACTCGATGGACCAAACGTACTACTGCACCGCCTATTTTATAGCTTCCCAAAGTTACTCACATTAACGGATATCGTGTGGGGTAAGTGCATTGAGGAAATTTTTTCCATGAACTAGAATGGGGGAGGCTAAATGTGTTTTCCATTCCCGATGTTTCTGTGCAGTCTATGGGAAAGCTCTGTAAATGCTGTCACAAACTCTCAGATATTAGGAAGGAGGTCTCCGCAGGGTCGACAGGACTGTGTTTCCATTCCCTTTTCCGACACTGATGCTGAGGCTGGATGTTCTGTCCGGTTTCATCCTTTCAGACCTCGGAGTAGTTTGATACAAATGAGTGCTTTGCTTGGCAATTTCAGAGACCATTGTAATGTTTACAACATGTCAGGGTCTTTCGAGTCACTTTTAGGTCAGCCCAGGAAATCACGGGAGATTCACTTCCTAAAAGTACATTGGAGAAGGAAATTCTGTTGATAATCCATATTGGCTTCAAGATCACTGTTACTGACCCCAGATTTTAGATCTCGATATTTTATTCATTGTCTTTAACTTCCATCCGCTGCCAGAGCATTAGCCTGGTCTGTCAAAAACCACACTGAGCAGGTTATTTCTGTGCTGCTTGACAGCTCTGTCAAAAAGAACTCCCACCTATTTGACTGTCATGATGGGACTGAGGAGGTGGTAATTGGTCAGATTGTAATTATTCCCGTCTTAAGGAACCGGACATAGCTGAGTAATTTTCCACATTGCCAGAGAGATGTCAGAGTTGGAGCTGGAATGGAAAAGCTTCCCGAGGGACACGGCTTGTTGTGCAGCACAAGTCTGCAGTCCTATTGCAGGAATGGAGTCAGGACCCATTGTCTGTGTCGTATCTACTGTGTTCACCAGTTTCTTCATGTCGCGTGCAGCGAATCAAATTGGTTGAAGACTGGCATCTGTGATTTTGTGGGCAACATAATGAGGGTGAGGTGTATCATCGACTCCAAACTTCTGGCAGAGGATGGTGCAGATAAAACATCCTTCTCTTTTACACTGATGTGCAGGTCTGTTCCATTATTTAGGATGGGGAATGTTTGTGGAGCCCTCTCCTCCAGTCATTTGTTTAATCGTCCATCACCATTTACGACTGAATGTGACAGGACTGCAGGACTTCGTTCAGATTTGTTGGTCATGTCTGGTAGCTTTAATGAGTTAGCATCAGTTGTTGTGGATCTGTTCGCCGAGCTCGAAATTTTTGTTGCAAACGTTTCGTCCCCTGTTTAGGTGACATCCTCAGTGCTTGGGAGCCTCCTGTGAAGCGCTTCTGTGGTGTTTCCTCCGGCATTTATAGTGGCCTGTCCCTGCCGCTTCCGGTTGTCAGTTTCAGCTGTCCGCTGTAGTGGCCGGTATATTGGGTCCAGGTCTAAGTGTTTGTTGATGGAGTTTGTGGATGAGTGCCATGCTTCTAGGAATTCCCTGGCTGTTCTTTGTTTGGCTTGCCCTATAATGGTAGTGTTGTCCCAGTCGAATTCATGTTGCTTGTCGTCTGCGTGTGTGGCTACTAAGGATAGCTGGTCGTGTCGTTTCGTGGCTAGTTGGTGTTCATGGATGCGGATCGTTAGCTGTCTTCCTGTTTGTCCTATGTAGTGTTTTGTGCAGTCCTTGCATGGGATTTTGTACAAATCTTCACCCAAACTTTGAGTTAGCATCAGATTAAGGTTCATGTGATTCTGACTTTGACATGTTCACCCACACTCGTCACTGAGCCATAGATGGCGTTGATGGTAATGACAGACTGAGGTGTTATCCTGGGCAAAAAGTTACAGATTGTGGTTGAATGCAGGTCTGCCTCTCCTGCTGCTGTGGTCTACAGCACTACATGAATACACAGTTTCGAGCTGCAATACCTGCAATGCAATTCTGTTGTCTGTTCCCCAATTCTCACTGACACCCATTCACCCATCAGCCCTGCAGTCAGTGACCTAACCTGGTTTCTGATGTAGAAATACTTCCATTTTCATACTTTCATTCTGCTGAGGGTCTGTCTCCACGGGACATGCTTCCAAACTGACACAATCCGCAAAAGCATTTAACTGATCTTAATTCAAATGTTTAATTCACCTGCATCTTTTTCCTTGAGAAATACCATCTTCTGTGTTTAAAGTCAATGTGTTTCCTCTGTTTCTTTCCCTGAACATGATTAAGAGCTTTGTAGTGTCAGTGATGCCAGCATTATGTAGTTGCAGAGCCAATAAATTCTCTGGATTCCCAATCATCTTCACCACATTGTAAATTTTCTCTTTTGGTTTGATGCCGTATCACTCATGGCTGCCTTGTTCTCCCATGAGTATGTTTCAATTTCTTGGGGTTGCATTTCTGGTATTATCTTCCGAATTATCCCCCGAACCTCCTCTCATTGCTGCTCCATGGTCTTACCTGCTCAGCTCCCCTTCCAATTAACTCTGGCCAGCTCCACCCGCATGTCCTTGTAGTTAAATTGCTTAATTATAACCACATTACATCTTGAAGAGAGCATTAGATATAAACTGAAAGAAGGAGTTTTGGGAGATGGGACACGAAGAATAATTCGTGGATTTCTTAACTAGATACAAAGGGACAATGAGAGAGAGGATATCGATATGGAGATGTGGAAAATGAGAAAACGACATTATCGAAAGAAGTAGATGAACATCCCTCAATGTTTTGGCAATGCCTGTGTGCTGTGGTCCTTTGTACAGTGCATTCACAACAGAGTAATATGTTCAAATGCTGAGTCTGATGCCAGAATATTTATCTCCAATAATATGACAGACACTAGCTTTGGAAAGAACACAGCAGGGCAATATATTGAAAGCCCGGAAGAAAGGTGATTAACTAAAATAAGTTGGGACACCAGAATCAAGAATTTGGAGCACACTTCCTGGTAAGAATGTGAGACTAGAATTGGGAATCCCAGAAAAGGAGGGAACGCTGAGAGGATCAAATCATGTTTTAATGTTTTATCAATTTTATACATCATATGCATCATTTTTCGTTAACTGTGTCTCTGTTGTTCATTGACAATGTGTTGTGCACATATGAAAAATGCTACTTATCTGCACAGACATATTGATTAAACAGTGTATATAAAATCATTTTTCCACCATTGAAACTGTCCTGTTGTCGTGTTACGAGGATACATGAACACCAACTAGCCACCAAAAGTCATGACGCACTATCACTATGTTCCATACATACAGACAAAGAAGGTCACCACTTTGACTGAGACAAAGCACACACACATACTAAGACACGCAAGGACCTTCTTAAAGGAATGGTATTCTAACCATAAATCCATCAATAAACGCATCAATTTAGATCCTGTCTGCATTCTCTTGTTACAATAACCAGAAATGTCATCACCCACTTTAAGAAACCAAGACCTATAAATAGAGAGGCGGGACATACCACCAGAGCTTCAGCAGATACGCACTGATGATGTCACCTAGTCATGGTGACGAAATTTCTGAAAACAGACCTTGAAGCTCAGCGAGCTAACTTGCACACATATAAATTGTTATTTTTTGTTTATTAGTGGAATTTATGAGTTCTCTGTCTCTCACGTTTTGACAGATTATGATGTGAGGTGAGCTTTTCTAGGCGTGTGGTTTTAATTTACAGAGGGGTTCGACATTGATGTCATAACAGTTTGGGGCCTTGCCATTTGGCACTTGGACCAACGTGAACAGATTTGAGATACAACAGGCCCCAGAAAATTCCAACTCATTGCAATTAGTGACTTTGATCTTCAAATAAAACCAGTGGGAAAATTCGTTTTATTTTGTTACTTGTGGTTGGTTAAATGAAAAGTGAGGGAAATGGCTTTTAACATTACTAAAAAGTCTCCCAAATTTTCCAAGGAAGTTTAGAAAGACAGAAGGAGGACATTTTTTAGAATTACCAAATGCTTGGAATTGTGTTTAACCAGGGAGAAAAGAGAAGTTGAAATTGTAATGGAGTTGGTTAAGCACTTTGATGTATCAAAGAAACAGGCAACTGCAGTAGAGTTATAAAAATTTAAATTGCAAATGTGGCAACTGGAGTTAGAAGATAAATAAAGGGACGGAAACAGAGAGAGACGAAAGTGAAAGAGAGGAAAAAGAAAGAGAGAGGTGATTTGAAATTCAGAAGTTGGGAATTAGACAAGAAAGTTAAATTAACAGGATGGAGGTGAAGGGAGAACGTAGGGATTAATACAACTAGGTTAGTATCTTGCCAACTGTCAACATCTTTTTTATTTCATTTGAAAAAATGGCTAGGCAGATGACGTGTACAGTGAACTTGTGGGTAATGCTAGTTCAGACTAAGCTGGTGGGCACAGCTGGTGAGATATGTGCAGCACTGTCAGATGAGGGATCAAGAGATTATCAAGATGTCAAACTGGCTATTTTGATTGGTTATGAATTGGTACTAGAAGCATATAGACAGAAGTTCAGAAAAATAGAGAAGGAACCAGGTCAGACTTATATTGAGTTTGAAAGAATTAACCAGTCATTTTGACAGTTGGGTACTGGCCCTAAAAATGGATAAGACCTGTGAGGCTTGTGGGGAGATTATTCTGCTGGAGAAGTTAAAAGACTCACTTCTAGAGATAGTAAGAATTCATGTGAATGAATAGAAAGTTCAAGAAATGAGAAGCGCGGCAGAAATGGCAGGTACATAGGCATTGTGGCATGTGATGAAATTTAGCTTCTGGCAGGAATTTCATCCTGTGACGGATAGACATTTGGAGAATGGGCGATCACACATTACAAAGCGAACAGTAGCTCACAATAGTTTACCACAGGTGAAGAAAGAAGCCCAAGAGGGTTGAAAGATGGTGAAAGGCCTCCGGTGCTCTCACTACAACGGAGTGGAACACATAAACTTACAGTGCTGGTGGTTTAAGAAGGGCACAGGGAAAAAGTTGTTTTCACTGCAGTAAGCTGGGACACACCGTGCTGGGCGTTAAAGGAAGACACTTTGGGGAAAGATGTGGTAGAAGAGGCTAAGCCCAGTGGCATTAGTGAAACTGGTAAAGGAGACGCCAAGTGGAGCCGAGGAGCTGCAGGAAATTGCACAGCCTAGGCAAGGGCTGGGTATGGAGGCAGTGCCTGATCTCTCTAAAGAATTCACCTCTGTAGATAAAGTTTACTCAGAAAGAACGGGGGGAGTTGGACAAGAAGTTAGAATTTTGTGAGATACGGGATCTGCTCAGTCTCTAATAGTTGAGAAGTGAGGCGCCGGAAAAGCACAACAGATCTGGCAGCATCCAAACAGCAGGACAATCGAATATCAGGCAGAAACCCATCGTCAGGAACATGGTGCGGGGACAAGGGGCCTGAAAGATAAATACGAGGGTAGTAGCTGAGCTGGTGGGAGGGTCACTGGGAAGGCAATAAGAAGATGTAGGTGGGAGTGATAGTGATATGTCGGAGGGTAGGGTGGAGTCGATAGATGGAAAGGAAGATGGCTAGTTAGGGTAGTCCGAGAGGGCAGTGCTAGTTTGAACAGTTGGATCTGGGAAAGGTTGGTGGAGGCGAGATTTGGAATTTGGTGAAGTCAATGTTGATGCTATACAGTTTGAATGTTCCAGCTGTCCTACCACCGATAGGAGTCCTATCACCCTCCTCTCCGACCTACCACCATCATACCCCGCTTGCATCTACCTATCGCCTTCCAAGCTCCCTTCCACCTATCTCCACCCCCACCCTCCCATTTATTTCTCAAACTCCTTCCCCCTCCCTTACCTCCCACTTTCCTGATGAAAAGCATTTATGCCTGAAACGTCAACGCCCCTGCACCTCGGATGATGCCGACGTGCTGTGCTTTCCCAGCCCGACACTTTTCAACTCTCATCTCCAGCATCTGCCGCGCTCACTTTCTCTCACCCTCTAATAGTAAGAAATGAAAGTTTTTTTCACTCTTTCTGGCATGTTAATCAAGAGCATGTTAATTTGTGGAATGGGGACAGAAATTAAGCATTCCCTTGTGTAACATCAGAATGGGATACCAAATCAAAATAAGGGAAGTAACAGTAACAGTGAGTAACAGAGTGTCAGTTCCAGGAATACAGTTTATTCTTGGGAACGATTTAGCAGGAGGCGAGGGGCGATAAGCACCCCTTGTGGTGGAGCAGCCAAAGGAAGACGAGGGAATTGGTGAGTTAAAAGAAAATTACCCAGGAATTTTTCCAGGCTGTATACTAACAATATCCCACTGTCATAAGTTACAGCAGGAAGGAAAAACGAACGAAAAAGCCAAATGGGTTGATGCTCAATGAACTGACCCCCTGTTTGATGTAACGGTGCAGGAAAAACCTGAACAGGCACAGAAAAGGAATCAGAATATATTGTTAAACGTTATTAACTTAAAAATAGAAACATAAAATTAAAATGGAGACCCCGATAGGTTACTGCAGAAGGGAAATGGGCCGATGTGCACCAGATTGTGTTAGCAGTAACGTACAGTGTTACGGGTAGCTCATAAACTAACTGCAGGCGGTCACTTAGGTGTACAGAAGACTCAGGCTAAGGTACAGAAGCATTTCTAGTGGCCTGGAATGCGCAAGGACGCTGTTAATTTTTGTTGTACGTGACATACATACCAAATGGTAGGTAAGTAACAGGCGGTAATAAAACCAGCACCTTTCTTGCCAATTCCTGCATTCGAAGAACCTTGCACGTGGGTTATGATTAATTGTGTAGCTCCCCTTTCTAAAGTAAAAGTGGAAACCAATATTTGCTGACCATAATGGATGTGTCTACCAGATTTCCAGAGGCAATTCCATTATTGGAGTGTCAAGGCAAAAAGGGAGGTGGAGGAGTTGGTACCTTCCTTTACTCACTGTGGACTGCCCAGAGAGATTCAGTCAGACAAAGGGTCTCATTTTACCACTCAACTGTTTAAGGAAGTCATGGATGGCTTAGGAATACAACACTTCAAATCATGGGCGTCCCATCCTGAATCCCAGGGAGCCTTGGAAAGTTAGCATCAGACGCTGAAGACTATGTTAAAAGTGTACTGTCAGGGTTGGACAAATGATTGGGATAAAGGTGCCCCATTAAATTGTTTGCAAATAGAGATGCCCCAAATAAATCTACTCACTTTACTTCCTTTGAGTTAATATTCGTACATGAATTTCCTTTGAAATTAATTAAATATAAATTGACAGGACTGAAGTCGGAAATCTCACACCTGGATTATGTGTTTGAGGTGAAGGAGAGAGTAGGTGGAGTAGGTGAGTTTGCTAAACAGTATCTGAAGAGCACAACATAGAGTGAAGCAGGTGGCAGATAAAAACACTGAAACTTTGAAGATTTCCCGTGGGGATGACGTATTAGTATTGCCACCAGTGGTAAGAAATCTCTTCAAAGCCAGGTTTAGTGGCCCCTTTCAAATTAAAAAAAAATGTGGAGTCAGTTAAACTATCTAGTAAAGATACCAGAGATGACAAAAAACTTTACCGAGTATGTCATATGAATGAATAATGCACCACCACATTTAAGACTCAGGAACAGAGCTGTGGCCAGATGAACAAATTGTGCAGGTTATCTGTATGATGTAGTGATCTTTAGCAAGTGATTGAAAGCTCCCATGTTACAGTTGACAGAGCATGTTGAACGATGACAAAAAGCAAACTTGGGAATAAACTTAAAGAAAACAGAATTCTTGAAAGCAGAGGGGACGTTCCTGGGACATTACATTGGCCATGGAAGGTTGCCTCCATGGCATACAAAGACGAAGGGCTTTGAGGAATTTCCACGGCCATCCTCGAAGAAAGAGCTGCTTCGATGTTTGGAACTGAGTGGATTCTATCAGAAGTTTGTTCCAAACTTCAGCAGTGTATGGGCACCACTGATGGATTTATTAAAGAAGAACATAGTATTGTGTGGACAGAACAATGCCAGGAGGCATTTGAGAATTTTAAAGCAGGATTAATCACCGCACCAGTTTTAGCTGCACCAAATATTCTGAAACCCTTTGAAAATTGTGTTTGATTTTCGGGATATAGGGCTCGGAGATGTATTGATACAGAAAGATGATGATGGAACTGAATGGCTAATTGGCTACTTGTCGAATAAACTCAATATCCATCAGAAAAAAAACAAAATCTCCATTATTGAACAAGAATGATTAAGTTTCACACTGGCCTGACAATATTTTAATGTGTATATGACAAACAAATTGTCGGAGATGGTTGTGGACAATGACAAATCTCTTGCATTTTTTGGAATAGTTAAAGCGCAGAATATGAGACTATTTCATTGGAGTCTTACCTTACCGACTTTAAACTCACAAAATGTACATGCTGCGGCTCCTAGCAGATGTGTTTTCGCGGATTTAAAGGAAAAAGTATAGGTAAGATTTGCCTTATTCCAGTGTTATAATGGTGTGCAGAATTAATATGAATGATATAACTGAGATTAATACTTTTGTATTTCATAAAATTGGGATTAAGAATTAGAGGTAAAGAAATGTAGCCATCTCTTCATTCTGCTGTTTCATTTTATTTCCTGAAGTGGGGAGATGTTACGAAGCCAAAAACATGTAGGGTACTTTAAAACAGAACGGGTTTTGTCGAATAGAAATTAAAGCCACAGATGCCAGCTAAAGGTCAAACTATTCCACTCGTCACCATTAGCTGAGAAATAGATACCTGAGTTTTGGTTGCTGTTTTGACAGCCATTCAAATGCAACCAAAGAGTTTAAATAACGCTCAGGAAACCAGAAGCCAACAGAATTTGAATATTATTGTTTGGATAGCTGGACAGCAACCAAATTATGAGAATTACTATATCATGGGGAGTATACAAACCCAGCATTTTGAACACTGGTGGGAGAGCTACTGCCATCCAATAGCAGAGCCACTGCTGTAGAGCAGGAGTGCTAACTGGCCATCTCAAACACTCTCTATCAAAGATACATGTTCATGCAAACGTACTTGCAATAAAAAAAAAATACCCAGGGAGATCAGCAGCTGAAAGAGTGAACACAGTGGGGAAGATAGAGACTGTGTGGTCTTGAGATTGTAATGTTTAATATGTGGGCTGTTGGAACAGCATATTTTTACAGAGTTGGAGTCAGATACTAAGTAGCTTGTATTTGTGAATAGTTGATGTTTAGTGTTCACTATTAAAGTTAAGAAACAAACTTGTTAATTTTTGTTTAAATAGTCGAATATAGGAGATCTGTGTCACTCATATTTTAACAGATTACGAGGTGAGGCGAGCTTTTCTGGGTGTTTGGTTTTAATTAACAGAGGGGTTCATCTCCACCTTGTAAATGTCCATCCACGTTAGCCCCATTTCCCTGCAGTTGGCCCATATCCTTCCAGTCCTTTCCTATCCACATATTTATCCAAATGCATTGAAATGTTGTTAATGTTCACCCCCAACCACATCTTCTGGCAGCTCATCCATGTGCCAGTCTCTGTGTAAAGAAGTGGCCCCTCAGGTTCCCTTTTATTCCTTCCCCTCGAACATTAAACTGATCCCCTCTAATCCTCAATTCTGTACACCTGGGAAAAAGACTGAGATCATTAACCCTATCAATACCCCTCGTGATTTTATACAGCACTATAAGGACTCCCTCAGTCTCCTACACTTTAACGAAAAGGTCCTAGCTTGTCCAATCTCTCCCTATAACTCAGACCATTGGGTACTGGCAACGTCTTTGTAAATTTCTTCTGCACTCTTTCTAATTTAATAACATCTTCCCTATAACAAGGTTACAAAAACTGAACACAATTCTCCAAGTGCGGCCGTACCAAAGTCCTGTGTAACTGTAGCTTAAAGTTCCCAAATTCTATACTCAATATCCTGCCTGATGAAGGCCAATGTGCTAAAAGCCTTCTTCACTGCCCTGTCTATCTGTGACTCTACTCTTAGAGAACCGTGCCCGTGAAAACCAAGGTCTCTCTGCCCATTGCACCCCTTAAGACCCTCCCATTCACCGTGAAACTCGGACCTTGATTTGAGTTTCCAAAATGCAAGACCTCACACATCTATATTAAATTTCAATTGCCATTTCTCGGCCCACTTCCCCACCTGATTAAAGTCCTGCTGCAATTTCTGATAAACTTCCTCACTGATCACGCTACCACTTATTTTAGTGTCATCTGCAAACGTACTAATCATGCCTTGTACATTCTCAACCAAATCATAGATAACAAACAGCAATGGACACAGCCTCTAGTCTGACTATCATCCTTCCACTAAACCCTCTGCTTCCGATCATCAACCCAACTGTGTATCCGACTGGCCAGTTCCCCCAGCATTCCACGTGATGAAACTTTCCAGAGCAGCCTGTCATGTGGAACCTTATCAAAGGCCTTACTGAAATACATAGAGACTAAATTTACAGCTCTGTCCTCTCAAACCTTCCTGGTCACTTCATCAAAGAACGCTAACAAATTTGGGAAGCATGATCGCCCACTCACAAGTCTACTCTGCCTGCTCTGAATCAAACCCTGCGTAAGTAACGGGTGCAGTCAATGGTATGCTGTCCTTCATTGTAAGATGATTCGAGTACATAAGCAAAGCCATCTTCCTGCAGTTGTAGAGCCTTGCGGAGAGAGCTTTTGGGACACTCTCTACAGATTTGATCTCCTTTGTAAGGAATGATATCCTTCCCACAGATACAGATGGCGGTATCATGAGGGTAGAGTGAAGAACCTAAGAGTTTAATCTGCAAAGCTGTGAAATACGAAGAAATGGTGATGCTGAAACGAGGTGTAGCAGGTGTATTTTCAAAAGACACATTGATAGGGTGAGAAATTCCATACTTTACCCAGGACTGATTGGTGTGATTTATTGTCACGTGTACCTCAGTACAAGGAAACACTTTCTTTCTGAGCAGTGGAGGCAGATCATAGTAAGCATGGCCAGACAGATCATAGTGTGGAAATAGACTTCGACAGAGTAAGGCATACAGGTTACACTGCAATAGACAAGCACTCGACAAGATCAACATGAGCAAGATCAGCATTATTTGAACATAGAGAGTCGATTCATCAGTCTAACGTGACTTTCCTAATAGTTTATATGCCTAAATTAACTATCCCCATGTTATTGTGCAGTCGGCATGTGAGCCCGTACTGAACGTCAGGTTGCGTACAATCCCCAACAGCAGCCACAATACCTTTGATCTGAAACAGGTAGCCATTCCCACCAACTTCCGCCCTACATAGAGAACAACAGGCTGGCTTCTTGGAGATGGAAGGTGCCTTCTTGAGACTTCACACAAGACATATGGCTTCCCTCCTCAACACTAGAAAACCACGTTAAAGTCCCACGTGTGTATAATGAGCAACGGAGCCAGGAGGAACAACGTGGAGCAGTCTGTCTGTGCAGCCTCTGCTCCACTTGTTCATCATGTTGGAGCATCAATCTGGAGACAGTGAGGACTGCCGATGCTGGAGATTGTAGTAGAGAGTAGATTGCTGGAAAAGCACAGCAGGCCAGGCAGCTCCGAGGAGAAGGGGAATCCACGTTTTTGGGCATAAGCCATTCATCAGGAATCAGCATCAATTACCTCATTCTGTCCCTTTGCAAGTGCGTTGAGGGGAAATGGCCTCGTACTGTTCCTGTGTAAGTGACTTAAGGGCTGAATGGCCTCCTCCTGTTCCTGTATAAGTGACTTTAGGTGCTGAATGGCCTCCTTCTGTTCCTGTGTAAGAGACTGAAGGAGCTGAATGGCCTCATCGTGTTGCTGTGGAAGTGGCTTTAGGGGCCGAATGGCCTGCTCCTGTTCCCGTGTAAGAGACTCCAGGGACTGAATGGCCTCCTCCTATTCCTGTGTAAGTGACGCAAGGGACTGAATGGCTTCTTCCTCTTCCGATTGGAAAGGACCAAGGGCCTGATTGGGTTACCCCTAGTTCCTGTTTGACAGCTCGATGTGCTGACAAGTGTGATGATGCTGCAGGCTTTGAGAGGTTATTTTGTCCTGGTTTCTTTTCAGAGAGAGATTGAATGATCGTTACCAAACTGGTTAGTTAAGGCCACTGAGTAAACAGCTAGGGAGGTTTTGGGTTAATTTTAATGCAGACTGAATAGGTGTGGCCAGCTCTCACAAATTACGATCTCTGTGTTTTGGTTTCTAAGTAGCATCAGAAACAATCGGGGTCTCCACAGAGTTGAAAGCTTCAGTGGATGTCTCCTGGCTGCTACTCTCTCTGAATTTTCTCTTGGTGCTGTTTTTAATTCCTGGATTAGAGAAATGTTTGTGACAATCTGTGTCTGAATTTTCCTTTCTGCCAGGGGCTGTGTTTATGGGATTTTCCTATATTGGTTCAGTTAATTAGTAATAGTTCCTAGATTTGTTATTCTGTTCACTTGTCTAATAGAACTACATTTTTCTAAATTCCTCTTTCTTTGCTTTCATTTTATCTTTCGTATTTCAATAAATAGTGTTTAGCTTCACACCGAGTAGTTTGACCTGTCACATTGCATCTTGAACAATCACTTTATATTCCGTTTAAAATATAAAAAAAATAGAGTCTAGGTTACCGCCTTCCAATATTTTCGAGGGGCTCTGGTGTGGTCCATCACACTAGACTCCTTCTCTTCCTGCGTAATATGCTGGAGGCACTGAATGGGCTGTCCCTGTTCTTCTCCAATAGTGTCAATGGGCTGAATGGCTTCCTCATATTCCTGTGAAACCAGCGTGAGGTGCTGAATGAACTCTTATTTTACTGTGGCAATGTGCAGTGTCAGGCAGTGCTGGTAGATGAATGTTACGGACCATTTAACAGCACATGTCTCAATGGAGTCTGGGTCTTGCTGCACATTGACACAGACTAGTTCAGGAGCTGAAGGGGGTACAAAATGTTCTGAACATTGTGGAATCTTCAGTGACCATCCCCACTTCTGATCTTATGTTGGTGAGGGTGGGGACGGGAGACATTGATGAAGCAGTTGAAACTGTTTGTGAATAGGAAGCTACCCTGAGGATCTCCCACAGAGGTGACCCAGGACTGAGATGATGAACATCTTCCTTTGTGCCATGTTTGACTCCAAACACTGGAGAGTTTACTCTGATTCCCATTAAGTCCAGTTTTGTTTAGCTCCTTGATGTCAGCAAACGTCAACCACTGCCTTGATATCAGGGCCAGTCACTTGTACCTGAACATTTGTCTCAACCTCATTTGTTCATATCAATAAACCATGATATAGGAGCAGCAAGTGTTTTCTTCAAACAGGTGGGATTGAATGTCAGGATTTCTCTTCTCAAGAGTGTTGGGGAGAAAAAAAGACTGAAAGTATTTGAAGAGGAGGTAGATAGATATTGACCTGTCAGAGAGTTGAGGGCAATGATAAATTGGGTATGAAAGAGGATTTGAGACAGAGAGCAGATCAGTCATGATCTTAGTGAAGGGCAAGGCAGGCTTGGGGAGTGAACGACCGGTTCCTGTTTCTGATGTTCGCACATTCTGTTCTTGGAAAGTTAGTGGGTGTTATTTTCATGAATGTCTGTTATGGAATGTTGCACGCAGGGAGACCAGAGGATTTTGTGAGCCATCTCTGGGTGAGGTATGGGGGCTGTATTCACAGTGAATCTGGGTATACAACATGACCAACAAATGAAGCACAAGTTGCAGAGAGGGGAAGCTCTGTAAAGAGAGATGAGGGGCCTCTTTCATACCCGTGCCTGGGTTTTCCAATTGCATTTCCCAAATCACTTCAAAGCGTGTGTGACAGTCTTGAGAGGCTGAATAGTCTCCTCTGTTTCTGTGCAACAGGTTATAGGAGTAAGTGGCCTCCAACTGTTCCTGTCCAGCAGGTATGCGGGGCTGGATGGAATTCAGAAACATGGGACTGAGGAGCAGGAGTGGGACATTAGATACTTTGAGCCTTCTCCACCAGGGTCTAAGATTGTGGACTCAGCCCCACTTTCCTGTCTGTATACTATTACCCGTGACTCACTTCCCTGATAAATATTTAACTAAACAGCTTTCAATCCATGTGAACATAGAGGCACAATAAACTTCCAGTGAAGAGAATTCACCCTTGAAAGGTCCTTTCAGAATCTTTCGCCATCCCTCTTATAGAATCTGTCAGTCATGCAGAATGGAAACAGACCCGTTAGTCCAATCTGTTCACTCCGATCAGATATCAAATCTGATCCAGTCCCATTTGCCAGCATTTGGCCAATATCCCTCCTCTTTCAGATACTTTTTAAATGTGCAATTGTAGCCGCCTTCACCACTTCCTCTGGCAGCACTTTCTGCACACACACCACTCTCTGTGTGAAACATTTACCTTCAGGTCCATTCTAAATTATTCGCCCTCTCATTTTCAAACTATGCCCTCTTGTTCGGGACTCCCCTATCTTGGGGAGCAGAACATGGCTGTTCAGAATATCCATGCCTCTGATGATTCTACAAACCTCTATAATGTCACCCTTCAGCCTCTGACACTCCAGGGGGAAACACCTCAACCTAATCAACCTTTCCCTGAAGCTCCAACCTCCAGTTCTACAACCGAGTTGTACGCAGTATTCTTAAACTGGCCTCACCAACATCCTGTACAGAGGCAACATGCCGCCACAACTCCTATACTCAATGCTCAGACTGATTAAGGCAAATGTGCCAAATGTGTTCTGCACTACTCTGTCTACCTGCGACTCCACTTCCAAGGAACTATGTACCGGCAGCCCTATGTCCCTTTGATCCACAACAGGACCTGACAATTCAGTGTATAATTTCTGCCCTGATTTGCCTTCCCAAAATGCAAAAGCTCGTATTTATCTAAATTTAACTATATCTGTCACTCCTTGTCCCTTTGTCCCATCTAATTGTGGTCTCGTTGTACTCTGAGATAATCTACCACACCACCTTTCTGATGTAATCTGTAACCTTACTGACTTTGGCCCCAGTATTCACCTCTAAATCTTTTACATAAATGGTGAAATGCAGTGAAGTCAGTACCGATTCTTACAGCACACTGCTGCTCACAAGCCTCCAGTCTGAAAAATATCCCTCTTCCTTCAAGCCAGTTGTGACTAGCTTCCTCCATATCTCGTGTGACCGAATCTTACTCATCTGCCTACCAATTGGAATGTTGTGAGCACCTTACTGAGGTCCATGTAGACAATGTCTACCAAACTGCCCTCATCAGTCTTCTTTGTCACCTCTTCATAAAACTCAATCAAATTCATGAGACATGATTTCCCATGGAGAAAGCCACGTTGACTACCCCGATCAGCCCTTGCCTTCCCAAATGAGCTGAAAAATGTGTTGCTGGAAAAGCGCAGCAGGTCAGGCAGCATTCAAGGAGCAGGCATAAGTATGTATGTAAATCCTTTCCCTCAGAATCCCCTTCAAGAACTTACCCACCACTGACATCAGGCTCACCGGTCTATAGTTCCCCGACTTTTCGGGTCATGTTTCCTTTTCAATTCGCACTGTTGCACTGCTCACAACAAATGTCAAATGTAACCAGGTCGGTGATATGGCCGATGATATCGATCTCAGACTGGGTCAGGGTCAGTTTTAGCAACAAGTCAGGCTAGTTTCTTTAATCTGCTAAAATAGCACCTTTATGATCCAGAGCAATGTTACTCAAACTATCTTGGAAAGATGAATGGCAAACTGTTTGGAAATTGCAAATAAAGAATCGATATTTCCCTTTCTAAAAACACTGACACACACACACACACAAACAAACATCTCTGCAATTTCAAGTTGAACGCGCTTTGTCCATATATTATTGTAACTCGTGACAAAAGGAAAAATTGAGAGATTGTTCAAATTGTTATTCTGCTTCTGAAGACATTCTACTCACACAAACTGCTAGCAATGGAATTTCATCTTGGAAAAGTTGGATTTGGTTGAATTCCCTTTACATTAGGCAGTGTAGAGATTCCAATGAATTCTGGCCAGGGATCGCCCAAGGGTATCACAGTGGCTCAGTGGTTAGCACTGCTGCCTCACAGCACGAGGAACTTGCGTTCAATTCCAGACTCGGGTGACTATTTGTGTAGAGGTTGCACATTCTCCCCTTCTAATGGTTGCTCCAGTTTCCTTCCACAGTCCAAAGCTGTGCTGGTTCGATGGATTGGGCATGATAATTTGTCCGAAGTGTTCAGGGGTTTCTAGGTTAGGTGCATCGGTTGGAGTAAATGTAAGGGAGCGGGCCTGGGAACGTTGGTATGGACGTTTTGTGCAGAAGGGCATGTTTGCACACTGTAGGGATTCTATAAAAATAAGAATGGTAACGATGACTGTAGATTTTTTGTTTTAGCTCGCACACATTGCTGTCATGAGGAACAATGAAGGAGAGAGAGTGTAATCGGCCAATCCTTCTCAGGCAGATTACATTTTCTCTCTATCTGAGCTGAATCACGCAATAATGTCATCCTCTCCCAAACTGGACCATGTGAGGTCTCCTTGTACGTTGTCCAAACTATGTCTCCATCACATTCCCTGTTCCATGTTGGTGCATCATTGCTACTGTCATACACAGAGCCATACCCTTAGCAGAAAATGGTCTCGGTCTATTTGAAGATATGTTTATATGTCGCTGCGTCATTAAAAAAATAAAATGTTCAATGTATTCCGAATATTGTGTTAAAATGAATGCATTTTGCAACAAATACAGACATTGCTGGAAAAGCTCGGCAGGTCTGTCAGCATCCAGATGCCTTTTACATGATGTATTTGTCCCACACTCCACCACTTCCTCTGGCAGCTCATTCCACATGCACACCCTCTGCGTGAAATGGTGCTCGTGGGTTCGTCAAAAACTTCCCCCTCTCAATTTCAACCAATGCCCTCTAGATTTGTATGCCCCAATCTGTGGAAAAACCCTGACTACTCACCCTATCCATGACCATTTTGATTTTATAAACATTTACTGCTGCAAAATGTGACTCCAATCAACACGAATGGCTGTACTTTCAGTCATCCTGGGCCTAAATTCTGAAATGCAATACTGACACCTCTTCCTTCTCCATCAAGTCACAATTATCAATCCATTTTAATCAGTTTGTTCAGGTGTGTTATGAAACACTTCTGTGGGATTTGCACCCAGACCTTTGTGCCGGAGATAGGGACACTAGCACCATTCAGAAATACCCGAAAAGCTGTAACATTATTCTCCTGTGTGTTTGCTCATCAACCTGTTCCGACATGCTGTGACATACCTCTGCAACAGGCAGGACTTGAATCCAGAACTTCTAGTCCAGAGCTTGGAACACCACCACGCACGGTCAGGAATCAAATCCAGACCTCTGGCTCAGAGGCAGGGACATTACCATACCCAGATTTTGGGTCATATTTTAAGCGTCAGCTTTCAGCTCGGTGTGGATTTATTATAATCAGGCTACCAATACTGAATTACACAAAACACTTTGTATTAAACAAGTGCAAAATATTTGTCTTAAGTGTAGGATGTTGAATGTACGGGATTAGTGGTGCTGGAAGAGCACAGCAGTTCAGACAGCATCCGAGGTGCAGTAAAATCGACGTTTCAGGCAAAAGCACTTCCTGATGATTTTAATGCTCCTTGGATGCTGCCTGAACTGCTGTGCTCCTCCAGCACCACTAATCCAGAATCTGGTTTCCAGCATCTGAAGTCATTGCTTTTACCTTGTTGGGTGTACGTGCTGTGCCATCGAAGTTAACTATGAACAGCTTTAATCGCTATTATCTGTAGTCTGCAATATTAGGGAAAGAAATCCTGCAGACACACTCTGCACAATGAAGGGTCTCGAATATATTTTCATTACTGAACACCAGAGACGGAAAAGACCATAATATCTAGCCCCAAAAAACCGATCAGTATTACCCAACTCTCACGTGTGAATGCTTTCTTCCTAAAACCATGAAATGATACCAGGCCGCTGATTACTGTTCAGCCTCTCCTCCCCACTGACTGTGTCTGCAATCTGTCCCTCCTGCCCCTAACCACAGAACGCAACCCAAGCTCAGGGTCTTTGTGAAAATCAAGCCCGGAGTGTGCAGGCCTCCTGGAAAGGGGGAGGGAACTTTAAAATTAAACGGGGAAGGTGAGGTGGCAGTAATATCACTCACTGGGCTGAGGAGTGGCAGATGGAGTTTAGTTTGGATTAATGCGAGGTATTGGATTTAGTAAATCAAACAAGAGCAGGACCTATACAATTAAAAGCAAGGCCTTTGTCAATGTTGTAGAACAGAGACCTATGCCGTCAGCGTCCCCATTGGTGGATGGGGGAGGGGGGGGCGGGTAAAAACCCTATCAAGTGTCATTGGTACTTTGGATTTTGTTTCGTTCTTTTTTTATAGTTTTAGCTTTGGAAAGTTTTGAGAGCTTGTGAGTTGCAGTAGTTTTAAGGCTCGATAAGTCTTTTGTCATGAATGCTCAGCGATGTGTAATTCGATATGAAATTCTCTGGAGTTCAAATGTTGCTGCAGTGTGTTATGGATAATGATGCGCTTAAATGGTGTATCTGGAACATTAAGGGGAGCCATCTGCCAGTCAAGAGGAAAAATATACTTTCTCGTCTTAAAAAAGAGAGAGTTGTCCTATTGCAGGAGATGCACCTTGATGACACAAACATTTGACGTTACAGCAGGGCGGGTTCGATCGGGTTTATTTCTCGTCTTTTAATACTAAGAGTCGGGGGAAAAGTCATAATGGATAGGAAGAATCTTCCATTTAAATTACTAGATTGTATTAACACCCATGGAAAGATCATAATCGCAAAGTCTTGATCTACGGGAATTAATACAGTATTTTAAATGTTTATTGCCACCCGGTGCACCCTTTTAAAATCCTCTTAGATGCATTTTCTAAATTCAGTTATCTTGCATCATGGCACATGAATGCAGAAGGAAATTTCTACTGTCTTATGGCCCCACGATGGACAGAATGTCCAAAGCTCCCCCAATGCCCTCGTTAAAATGTAAGCAATTAATGGATTTGTGTCTAGAACTTGAGCTGGTGGATGTCTGGAGGCAGATCTACCTCACAAGTAGGGATTTTATTTTCTTCTTTAACTCGCAGAAATGGCACACGAGGGTTGATCTCTTCCCCATCCCTGCAACAATCTTCGATTCGGTGGCATCCTGCACAATTGGGAATATTACCCCAACATGCCTGCCCCAGAAGTGGGATAAAAGTCACATAAAATTATGTTGTATGCAGATGGTCTTATGTTTTTGTCAAATCCCGCAATTTCGGCAGCTCACGTAATGCAATGCAATAATTCGCTTGCCGCCTTTTCGGGCTATATGATTAATTTTACAACATTGGAGGCTATGTCTATGGGAGGTCTTGGGGAAATTCCTGATGAGGTCAAATCCTGGTTTCCTTTTAAATGGTCACGGGGGTGTGGGGGACGAGGTTCTCTATTTCAGTATTTCATTACATCCGTCTTTGATCATTTATTGAACGTGAACTATGTCCATTTGTTTGACCAAATTAAACAAAACCTTCAAAGATGGGAGGCACTTCCAATATCCTGGCGAGGTCGGATAGCTCTTATTAAAGAATGTCCTTCCTCATTTACTACACCCCGTGTGACTGCTTCCTTTGATGTTTCCCACATAGGTATTTAGGAGACATAATGGCTGGTTTAGCTCTTTTATTTGGCAGCATGAGCGACTCTTTATCAAGCTAACCAAATTGCAACTACCCCACAGATTGTGGGGAGTAGATCGCCCAGATAAAAGCTATCAATTAAGCTCTTTTTTATCCTATGTTAGTGCCTTGTTTGCTGAGGACTCGGCTTCAATACTGTGAGATATTGAACCCTATTAGATAAAGTGAACCCTTATTAGTCTGTTTTTCTTAACTAAATTCACAACATTTATGAAGTATTGTCATTATCAATATTGTTAAAGCATGAATGACAATGCGTCAGATCGACGACAATACAGCCAAAATCATGTTTCTTACCCCTGTAATTGGTACACCGGGTTGTCATCTGGGAATAATGGATTCCAGGTTTAAACTGTCGACAGCAAGCGGTGTACCTTGCTTGAGTGATTTAGAATTAGTAGAATCCATACAGTGTGGATACAAGCCCTTGGGCCCAACAAGTCCACTTCGATCTTCTGAAGAGTAACCCACCCAGATGCATTCCCCTACCATCCCATATTTACCCTGACTAATGCCCAAACCTACACATCCCTGAACACTATGGGCGATTTATCAATCACCAATTCATCTAACATGCGCATCTTTGTACTGTGGGAGGAAACCCACACAGACACGGCGAGAATGTTAACTCCACACAGCCAGTCACCCAAGGCCAGAACCAAAGCCGAGACCCTGGTGCTGTGAGGCAACAATGCTCACAACTGAGCCACCACGTGTTATTTGATGGGGAAACAATGATATCATTTGATCAAATAACTCGTACGTATGGACTACCTAGTAGAGATCTCTTCTGTTTTGTTTCCAAGATCAGAGATTTGATTTCAGAAAAAACACACTTTTACCACACTCTTACAGATTCGATAAAGGGAAGAGGGCGTTTATTGCTTCGAATACATTTTCTGTCAGTACCCTTTATCATTAGTTGGACAGTATCCCCTCAGATGAGACTGTGCAGCGTTGTGATATCTGCGAGAGAGAGTTGGGGTTCAGAACACCTCGGAGACATGGGAGGATATTTGTGAAAATGCTCGATGGATTTTGATCTGTAATAGGACCCATTCCATGCAGTTGAAAATTCTTCGTAGGGTCTATCTGACCCCAAATCGTCTCTCAAAATGCAAAGTGGGATTATCTTCAGCATGTCCTAAATGCAGAATGTCTACAGGCACTCTTGCTCATTGCATGTGGTTCTGCTGCAGACTTCATCTATATTGGAGCACTGTGTCAGATGTGATAGAGTGTGTATTGGGGACTGAATTGGAGATGGATTTGGTTTCTGTTTTCCTGGGCCTGCCCAGGGTACTTTCCAAAGATGAATATGGGAAAAATGTTATATTCTATCATTCTGTACTTTCCGTGCTAGGAAAAATATTCTGTTGCGTTGGATGTCTGAACTACCCTACCCCCAGAGAGGAAGAACTATGAACATAAAAATGTGTATCAGTTAATGCTCTTGATGAAAAAGAGCTGTCCTTTTGTTATGCTGAGCTGTATTATTTATTCATTATTTTTTGTTTAGTTTTGTTTTTTCTTCTGTCTGTGTAGTGTTTTAATTTGTTTTGTATGTACATGAAATTGGATGTAATTTTTTTCAGTTATTTGAGTTGTGTTTTTATTGGTTTATTATAATACTAAAAATCTCTTCTTAATTTTTTTTTAAATTAAAATGCTAACAAAATTGATAGAATACAGTCCCAAAAAACTCTCATTAGAAAGACCACTCATGGTGGTTTATCCTGAGGATCACCACATCTCGGGTGATGGGGTGAGGCTGAGAGAGTGTCCCCTTCATGGTAATCTCTGTCAGTGTGAGGAACTGAACCTGCGCTGTTGCTCTGCCTCTACATCACAAACCTGCTGTCCTGCCAACTGAGTGGGAGACTGTGTAACTGTTACAGACAGAAACATTCACAGACAAAGTTTAAGAGAAACATGTATAATAAGGAAAGTGGTACAGTTCAGAAAACGGTCAAGATAACACCTGAGGGTAAAAATGTTTTTTTGCTCGAAATTGTATTTATAACGAGACGTGTTTAGAAGTTGTTTTTGTTTTAATATCATTAAGGTGAGTCAAGTAACTCTTATGTGTTACACACTGGCACACTACCATTTTCCTGGAACTGGGAAATATTTGGAACATTATCTGGAACATTCTATAATCGGCATTCTCCAGAATATTCTATGACTGTGTGGGAGGTATTGCAAAGGAGAGAGAGAGAGAAGGTGTTGTATGCAGTAGTGAGAGTGGGGGCCATGAGCCTTGTTCGGGGGTAGTTGCAATCACAGATATGCAGTGATTGTGAGGGAGCAGACAGAATACGGTGACCCTTATCCTGACAAAGCGGGGAAGGTTATTGATGCTTGTCCTGTATTGCTGGACATTTCTTCAGACCTCAAATACTGCACTGAACTCGGTAGTGAGCACAGACCATGCTCGGTGGGTCTGGTGTTGTGGCACCTTCTGGGATGGGAATGTTCACCCTCTGTACTCGCCCATCCAATACGCCCACTGTGCTCTGTCAACAAACCATGGTGTAATTGCACCTTATCTACCAATCTGCCATTTCCCTGCCTTTGCTCTGTATCCATCTAATCCTTTCCGATCTGTGTATTTGTCCAAATGCCTTTTCAATGTTGTTATTGTACCCACTTCAACCACTTGCACTGGCAGCTCAGTCTAATTTGCCAGTTCACTTTGGATTCCATGCGATCGAGCCTTCTAGAGCGGCCTACTATGTGAAACCTTATCAAAGGCCTTACTGAAATCCATATATAATATGTCTACAACCCTGCTCTCATCAACCTTCCTGGTCACTTCCTCAAAAATCTCTAACATAATTTGTAAGGCATGATCCGCCACGCACAATGCCATGCTGACTGCTCCAAGTCAAACTCTGTCTTTCCAAATGCACACACATCTTATCTCTCAGAACCTTCTCAAGTGGTTCACCGAAAACAGGTGTGAAGCTTACTGGTCCATATTTCCCAGGCTTTTCTTCGCAGCCTTTCTTGAATAAGGGCACAACATTTACTACCGCCCAGTCTTCCGGGATCTTGGTCCCTAAGCTTTTTCTCTCGCCTCTTACAGTGCTCTTAGATATATCTGGTCAGGACCAAGAGATTTGTCTGACTTTGTGCGTTCTAATATGTCCAACAGCAACTCTACTGTGATATGGACAGTACCAAGATATGACAACTAACCTCCTAAAGGTCACAGATCTTCATGTCTTTCTTCATAATAAACACAGAGGGGAAATTGAGGACTTCACCCATCTCTTGAGGTTTTACGCATGCATGCCGGTTTTGGATTTTAAAGCATTCTATTCTCTCTCTAGTTGCTCTTTTTCTTTCCTATACTGAATTTGGATTCACTCTAATCTTCTCAGCCATGACTGCCTCATACCCCGTTATGGTCTTGCTGATTTCCTTCTTCAGTAATCTCCTCTATCCCCTGTAATACTCCAGGGATTCCCTTGATACGAGCTGCCTGAACATGAGCCACGCCTCCTTTTTTCTGGTCAAAGCCTCAGTATCTCTTGACATCCAGGGTTCTCTCTTCCAGTCTCACATAACCTTCACCCTCATAGGAAAATGGAAACCTGGAACTCGAGCTATCTCACTTTTAAAGCCCTCCCACTTGCCCGAGATCCTTTTACCTGGAAACAAACAACTCCAATCATCCCCTGCAATCCCCTGTTTAACTCCAACAACATACGCCTTTCCCCAATTTAGAACTTGTATCTGTGGACCAATTTTGTCCCTACCATACCTATTTTAAAATTAATACAACTATGATCACTTTTACCAAAATGTTCCCCCACTTTACCTCCTTCACCTATCCTGCCCCATTTCCCATCAGTAGTGGAAGTTTGTCCCTTCCCGAGTACGATACTCTATATATTGATTGTGGAAGCCTTGCTGAACACACTTAACAAATTACGTTCCATCTAAGTTCTTAACCATCTGGAAGCCCCTGTCTATGTTAGGAAAATTGAAATCACCTATTATAACAACCCTATTGTTAATGCAAGTCTACCCAGTCCCCCTGCATATTTGTTCCTCTAATTCACAATATTGATTATAGTGCAACCACTATAACATTACCATCCCCCTTTATTTACATTGCACCATTCACGAAACCTCATTGGATATTATCTCAGGTATTTCAACTTTAAATACTGGTGTAATACTCGCCTTAATCAGAACTATTGGTTAGATTAGATTACATTACAATGTGGAAACAGGCCCTTCGGCCCAACAAGTCCACACCGACCCGCCGAAGCGAAACCCACCCATACCCCTACATTTACCCCTTACCTAACACTACGGGCAATTTAGCATGGCCAATTCACCTGACCCTGCACATCTTTGGACTGTGGGAGGAAACCGGAGCACCCGGAGGAAACCCACGCAGACACGGGGAGAACGTGCAAACTCCACACAGTCAGTCGCCTGAGTCGGGAATTGAACCCGGGTCTCTGGCGCTGTGAGGCAACAGTGCTAACCACTGTGCCACCGTGCCGCCCACTGTTTAAACTGGTATTTAAACTGTTTCCATTTACATCTCTACATCGCAGTGATTTTCACATCCATGGCACCCCTTGTCAAGGCACAGTGGAGATATGGAGCTGTAAATAGATGGGAGCTGCACATCCTGTCACTTCCAACATTGGCTGCAAGTTTCCCCACACTGGGCAGTGATCTAACACAGTGTTACTGAACAATGCAACAGCCTGGGTTTATATATGAATGAACCAGTGCAGTCTGCAGAGCTCCCCAAGCTGGACAATTAGCCCATGATTATAAATCAAGTCTTGGTGTGGGCTGCACAGCGTTCCATTCTGGATATTGCTGGGTTGCATTCAGCAGTACGCTAGCCATATCGACACAGTGCTACAACCTGAAAGTATAATGGATGGGCTGGTTATGTGAGTTGGATTGCGAAATTGAGAGAACTAAACATCTGGCAATACCTTCATTTTGTGTTTTCATTCTTGTTATTGGACCCTTCAAATCCAGACTGATCCGGTTAGACCCGACCCTCTGGATGAGTCATGGTGACTGTTGTTGCAGCATCTGGATCTGCAACATGACCAACAAATGGAGCAGAGGCTGCAGAGAGGACAGTTTCCATAAAATGGAATGAGGGAATCATAATTAGATCAGTCGTGGTCTTAGTGAATGTTGGGGCAGGATTGTGTGGACCATGGATGCAACTTATTCATATATTTGTGTTTGTTCCAAGCAAACTCCCCTTGTCTCCCAGTGTCCCATACTGGTGGGGAGTGAGTCCCCTCCTCCTGTTCCTGCATACAGGATCCTCGGGCCTCACAAGCCTCGAGATTTCCCGGTGTCCCAGTTTCGAGCAGTTGAGTGACTCCATCCTGTACCTATGTTCCAGTTTCGAGCAGTTGAATGACTGCCCCCTGTCCCTGTATCCCAGTCTAGTGCAGTTGAATGACTCTCTCCTGATCCGGTGTCCCAGTCTCGAGCAGGTGAGTGACTCCCTCCTGTTCCTGTGTCCCAGTACCGAGCAGTTGAGCGACTGCCTCCTGTTCCTGAGTCCCAGTCTCGAGCAGTTGAATCACTCCCTCCTGTTCCTGTGTCCCAGTCTCGTGCAGTTGAGTGATTGCCTCCTGTCCCTGAGTCCCAGTCTCGAACAGTTGAATGACACCCTCCTGTTCCTATATCCCAGTCTCGAGCAGTTGAGTGTCTGCCTCCTGCTCCTGTGTCCCAGTCTCGAGCTGTTGAGTGACTGCCGCCTGTTCCTGTGTCCCAGTCTCGAACAGTTGAGTGACTGCCTCCTGTTCCTATGTCCTATTCTTCAGCAGCTGAGTGACTGCCTCCTGTTCCTATGTCACAGTCTCGAGCAGTTGAGTGACTGCGTCCTGTTCCTGTGACCCAGTCTCGAGCAGTTGAATGACTGCCTCCTGTCCCTGAGTCCCAGTCTCGAGCAGTTGAGTGACTGCCTCCTGTTCCTGTGCCCCAGTCTGGAGCAGTTGAATGACACCCTTCTGTTCCTGTGCCCCAGTCTCGAGCAGTTGAATGACTGCCTCCTGTTCCTGTGACCTAGTCTCGTGCAGTTGAGTGACTGCCTCCTGCTGCTGTGTCCAAGTTTCAAGCAGTTGAATGATTCCCTCCTGATCCCAAGTTTGTGAAAATAGATATCCTCCAACTGCTCCAGAGTAACAGGTTCCAATAGCTCTGTGCTCAACTGCTGCTCCTGTGGAATGGAATTGAGGGACTGAATGGCCTCTTCACATTCTTTCCAGCTTTTCTTGACTACAAGCCTTTCTCCTGTTTCTGTAAAACACCATCAAAATGTGAATGATGTATTTTTGCATTTGACTGTCAGTAATTGAGCAAACAAGCTGACTGATAAACTTCATAAGCTGCATAGCCTCCTCCTGCTCCCATGTTAAACACTCAAGAGTCAATCGACTCTCAGAGATGTATAGCATGGAAGAAGATCCTTCGGGTGTGGTCATCTATACCAACCAAATATCCTAAATTAATCTCGTCCCCCTAGCCAGCAGTTGGCCCATCTCTCTCTAAACACTTGCCATGCACATACCCATCCAAATGCCTTTTAAATGGTGTAACTGTACCTGCCTCCACCACCTCCTTTGGCTGTTCAATCCATACACGCAACAGTCTCTGTGTGAAAATGTTGTCCCTCACGTCCCTTTTTAAATCTTTCTCCTCTCACCTTAAGCCTTTAAAATTCTATATTTGGAATCGTCTATCCTAGGAAAATACATTGACTGTTTACTTTTTCTATGCCCCTCATGGTTTTATAAACCTCTTTAAGGTCCACCCTCAGCCTCAACACTTGAAAATAGCCCCAGCCGATTCAAACTCTCCCTGTAACTCTAACCCTCCAACACCTACAACATTCTTTTAAATCTCTTCTGCACCCTTTCAAGTTTGACAACATCTTTCCGACAGAAGGTTGACCAGAATTAAAGGCAATATTACAAATGTGGCCAAACCAATGTCCTGTACAGATGCAACGTTTCATGCAATTGCTTAAACTCAAAGCACGCACCAATAAAGGGAAGATCACTAAGTGCCTTCTTCACTGCACTGTCTACCCGTGACGGCACTTTCAAGGAACTGAGAACCTGCACCACAAGGTGACACAGTAGCTCAGTGGCTAGCATTGCTGCTTCAGAGCGCAGCGATCTTCGTTTAATTCCATCCTTGAATGACTGGCTGTGTGGAGTTTATACATTCTCCCCATGTCTGTGTGAGCTTCCTCGGGTGCTATGTTTCCCTCCGACAGTATAACTATATACAGGTAAGGGTAGATTGGCCATCCTAAATTGTGCATAGTACCCTTGGATGTGAGGGCAACGTGCATTAGCCATGGGAAATGCAGGCTGAGAGGGATAGGGTAGGGGTTTGTCCAGTGGGATACTGTTTAGAGGGACGGTGTGGCCTCGATGGGCCGAAAATCCTGTCTCCTAACTGTAGGGATCCTATAATTTCTATGGACTTCTCTTTGATTGGCAACTTTCTACAGGACCCTACCTCTATGTCTGACCCTGACTTTTCTTGCCAAAATGCAACACCTCACATTTATCTAAAATAAACTCCATCTGCCACTCCTCAGCTCACCTAACTAAGTTCCCATTATATTCTGAGAGATCATTCTTCATGTCGACTACACCACCAAATTTGGAATTATCTACAAACTTACTGACAATACGTTATATACTCAAGTGCAAATGATTTGTATAAGTAACAAAAGGCAGTGGACCCACTATTGATGTTTGCGAGCAGCGCCACTGGTCAAAGGTCTCCAAGTTAATGAACAAATGCCAACTGTCACACCCTGTCTCCGATATTCAAGAAAAGTTTGGATCTAAATTGCAAGCTCTTCCTGGATTCCAGGCAGTCTAACCTTGCTAACCAGTCTACCATGTAGAACATTTTGGTTTTCTTACTGAATTCCATAAATACAACATTCACTGTCCTGCCTTCATCAACCATCTTCATCACTTCCTCAAAACATTCCACCGAGTCAGTGAGACGTGATCTCCAATGTACAAAGCCCTCTTCAGTCCTAGTCTTTCCAAATGCATATACATCGTTTCCCTCAAAATCCCCTCCAACAATTTAGTCACCATTGACGTCAGGCTCACCGATCTATAGTTACCTGGGTTTTCCTTAATTTCTGAAATAATGACACTATGTTATCAACCCTCCAGTCTCTTGCCACCTCACCTGTGGAAATCAATGTTACAGATAAATCAGTAAAAGGCTGAGCAATTTCTTTCCTAGCTTCCCACAATATTCTGGGATACAACTGATCAGGTCCCAGGGCTTTGTTCACCTTTGTATGTTTTCAAATGTCCAACACCTCCTTGTAATATAGATACTTTTCAAGATATCACTATGTATTTCTTCATTCTCTCGCTCTTGTAACCTCTTCTACATTAAATACGAGGCAAAATACTTGTTTAGTATCCCTTCCATCTCCTGTGGTTCCACACATAGGTAGCCTTACTGATCTTTAAGGTGCCCTATTGTCTCCCTAGTTAATATTTTGCCATTAAAGGATTTGTAGAATTTCTTCAATGCCTCATTAACACTATTTCTGAAGCCATCTCATGTCCACATTTTTCTGGCCCAATTTCCCCATTGACAATACACTTATTGCCCTTATACTCCCCTCCGGATTCACTTAATCTCAGCTCTTTTTCCTGTCATATGCCTCCTTCCTTACCTTGACCAGAGCATCAATATATCTAGCCATCCAGCACTCCCTGCACCCACCAGCCTTGCCCTTCTCACTAATAGGAACATGTTGGCTCTGGACTCTCTGAAACCACGTTTTGATGGCCTTGCATTTTCCAACCATTCCTTTACCTGTGAATAGGGTATTCCAATCTGCCTTTCACAGGGCTCGCCTAACATTTTCAAAATTGGCATTGTTCAAAGTTAGAACTTTAATGTTTACATCAGGTCTTTCCTATTCCACAACTAGTTTGAAACTAACATTTATGTGTAACAGACTTGAATGTTAAATAATCATTTCCTGCCCCTCTGCAACAGGCTCGAGAGGCTGAGTGGGCTCCTTGTGTCCCTCTGTAATAGACTGGAAAGGCTAAATGACCTCCTCTTGTCCCTCTGAAATAGACTCAAGAGGCTTCATGGCCTCCTCCTGTCCCTGTGTAACAGATCCGAGACATAAAATGAGATAGCAACCCGTGGATTACGAGCAGTAGTTAAACTGTATCTGATGGAGTTACAGAAACACAAACAACACCTTGTACTCCAGGTGCCCTCTCAGTAACACTTTATACAGCTGCAGCGACACATCTCTTTGTTTTGAATGAATCTTTCGGCAAAATGTGCCAATATTCCAGCTTTCCACCTTTTAAAGTAGCACCAGGCTAATATGGGCTGAATGGCCTTCTCTTATCCCTCTGTAAGAGGCCCATAGGGACAGAATTGCTTCGGTCTGTTCCTGAGCAGCAGTCTCAATGCTCTGTCTCAAGGTTATGAAAGGATTTGACAACAGGGCATTAACACCAGGAGTAGCCTCACACTGGTCTATCAGTACCGTACTTTTTGTTCAGGTATCGAGAAACTTGCCCACCCGACTTTTTTTGATGCGGCCGATCTGTTATTTTATAACTGCCTCCTTTCATAAACAGAGTGGAACATATATAGACCCCTGCAGTGTCCTGTTAATACTCTCACATACAAATTAATAAAAAAAGTTAAAAGATTGAAGCTTTATGATCCATCCCTCAGCAACCCTCATCCATTCCATCCAAACCCAATAAATGAAAAGTGATGTTTTGAACAGGTTAACTGAGCCTATTTGTTCAGTGACTGCGATTAATACCAATCTCCATGGATTCTAATTTTACCAGTGGAGGGTTTCCATCTTTTAATGATAAATGGGCTACGTTCAATGTGTTATTCCATAACATGAGCGGGAGCACCACCAACAGCACTGACAGGGATAAGCAGATCCAGAGAGAGGGAGAGGAGAGATCAGAATCTGAGAACATTAGACTGGAATATTCAAACAATGGATCAGAATCTGGGAACATTAGACTGGCATGTTCCAACAATAGATAGGCGCTTATCCAATTATGTTTGGTATCTTTCTGCATTTGATTGGTTGTCATTATCATTGCGGATCTATTACGCTCTTCTCATTATTCAATATTTTTATTATGCCTTCCTGGCTATCATTGGTGTTCCTGGTGAGTGTCACTGTCCAGATCTTGTTTCTATAAACCAGTTATGACTGTATTACTGTTATTTCATGTAGTCTACACTTCCTGCCACTATTATTATTCCTGTTGAATCTCTCAATCCAGATATTCACTCTTCAGACCACTACTAACTACCTCAATGAATGCATTCAATTACTGTCTCGCTCTCTGCTCTGGCAGTGTTACTCCGGATCTCTATGTTGATCTATTCAGTTTCAGGGGAGAACCACAATGCATTGTAGCATTGCCTTTGCTATTAAGAGCATAGAGGTCACCGTCTACTGCTCTGGTTACAAACTCCACTTCCTTCCACTGTTTCCATCCCATCCCTGGCCAAAATCTACAGCTGAAGCAGACAAGTCAACAACTGTGGGTGATCCCTTTGACCATGAGCTGATTCCTGACACCATGTCCTGACCATTTCTAACTTGAAATACTCACCACTCCAGAATATATCTCACTGCTTATTCCATCTGCTGTTTGAATCTTGAGCTATGAAATACAGGCTTAATGAAACCAATGATCTGCTGCTGACGCTCCCGGTTTCAAACCTGCCGAAGCAAATCTGATTCGAATTCACACCAAACCCCCATCCATCTGACATTCATGTGTGTGCCGATGTATATTGCTGTTGTGTCTGGCAATGACTTTATTTTAATATTCTCAAACACTTTATCTCATCTGTCCATGAAACTTCCCTCGTTCTCTCTGTTGATTAATAAAAAGCCTGCCAGTTGTTCATATTTAAAAGTTTCATTCATGTGCGTTCCTTCTCAAACAGTGAGTTTCGCATTCAACCACGCCAATCGCGCACATACACACAGAGAGCAAACCTTCCCATTGCAAGCAGTAATCTGATGCGAGGAAAGTTAGCATATGATAGCAAAGTTTGCAATACTCGCTGTGCTGGGCAGATAGTGCAGTTCACTGAACAACACACTAGCATGGCCTGCACAGCTATCCATGCTGGGCTGTCATCTTGTCCCAGTTTATGTTGTTTGTGGTGTTCGGTGAAGCAGCTTCAGAATTTGATGTAACAAACCATTCCAGCTGATCTGACAATGCCTTTATTCAATGTTCTCATTCTTGTCATTTTACTCTCGAAGGTCTCACTTCCCCAGTTAGTCCCACTTCCCTGTCTTTTTCCACATATTTCTACAACATCTTCTCAGTTAATTAATTGTCTGTCTCTGTCTTTAATGTGAATCTCTCCCTCTGTATCTTTCCCTGGCCTTGGGTTTTGACTCCCTAGTGTATCGAGTGCTGGCATTCTGTAGCTCAGAAATAATGAAATGGTGTGTGTCAAACTGTTGTTCACTTCCTGGTATGTTCCATGTTATGGTCCATGGGCAGGCGTGTTTCAGAAGTTATGAGACATATCCTTGTGACTTGGTCTGTACCTGTGGTTGTCCCTCTCAGGTGACCTTGCGATCAGTAACACGAGCAAGCCCACTGAGTGAAGGACCAGGCATCTAAATTGCCTGACAATGCTGTTACGTTTTAAATAAAACGTTAGTTTCTCATTTTTTTTTTAATAAGAGGTCTTAATGGCTAAAGTGCCTACTGAAAACGGCTCAAGCAAATAACTTACGGGGCTTTTAGGGTTTTTAATAAATAGTAGTAACAATGGCCAGCTCGCACAGACCAGGCTTTCTAGTTTGTTTTTTCTTGCAGCTGTAACAATCACCGGGTGCTTGGGGTCCCAGAGGGGTTGGAAGTTTTAGTAAATTATCCCTAGCTGTTACTCTCTCTAAAGCCTCACTTGATGGTGTTTCCTCCTGGATTGGAGAACTGTGTGCAAGAATGCATGTCTGAATGTTCCTTTTTGCCAAGGGGTGTGTTTAGGTGATGTTAATAGTTTGAACAGTTCATTTGTAGAACGTACTGTATCCATTATTCGGTTAAGTTTTCCAATAGCTATGTTATTCTAACTTCCTCTTCATTTTGTATGGATTTTCATTTGAGGTTAGTGAGGTTGAGCAACCCTATGGTAGCCAAAGGCCTGATCATCCAGGCATTATCTAAATGTGATGAGAATGATGGGAGCCTTTTTAATTTCATTTCAGAAAGTGGCTAAACAAGTGCAGTGGCCAGAGAACATGTGGATTTAGTTTATCCAAACAAAGCTGATAGATATTTGCATCCCTATCGGAGGAGGTGAAGAAAGCCATCTGAAGTGCATATGTGCTTGTGCCAAAAGCCGACAGTGTTTCAGGAATCTAAAGGAGCATTCCTGGTTAAACGCACGTTGTGTTTGAAAGAATCAAACAAAGTAATTTTGAAAGGTGGGGAAGGGTATTAAAACAGAACAAATCAACATAAATGAAAATGCTTTAATAGCCATTAGAGAGACTCGGTTACAGGCAGGCCACGACTGTGAGTTGAATATCCAGGAGAACGAGACTATTTGGAAGGTCAGACTGAAGTGTAAAGAAGGTGGTATCTCTCTGTTATTCAAGGCCGACATCAGGGCTGTGTGGAGAGACAATATATGTTCTATGGAGAATGGGTTTGAATTAATTTGCAGATAGACCAACATTTTCCAAGCTAACGTCAGTTCTGAGGAATGGTCACTGGACTCGAAATGTTAACTCTGATTTCTTTTTTCAGATGCTACTAGACCTGCTGAGTTTTTCCAGCACCATCTGGTTTTGCTGTAGTTAGAGTCGGATACTGTGAATGTTCGGGGAAGAATGACTGCACATGGCCTGGTCGAAGCCTGATACTGCGTATGTGCAATGATCCCCTGCGCAGAAGACAGAACTGTGTTCCTGTTGAAAAGTTCTCTTGTGGATAGTTCCCATTACAAGACGAGCCATCGCCATCAACTACTTAGGTCAATGAACACAGTGATAATTTCTGCCGCAGTTCTATGCTGGATGTGATGAACAGCAGAGGGAAAAGCATCCCTCATGTCAGATGTGAACAGATTGGAGTCCACGCAGGAGGTGTAATCAAGTGTAGTGAGATAGAGAATACTCAAACACTTTCTCACTGTAACAATGTTCCATTGGGCATCAAAGCTACATGGTTTGTTGGCGCAAAGGTTGAACACAGCATTTTCCAGTTAAAACACGTGGATTTGTCCCCTCCAGTGTGACAGTATAGTTGTGTATAGTTGTAAATAGGATAACTGGATGAATCACTTTACACATTCAGCTGGCGAACAGTCTTTTTGTGGGAAGACATCTGTATAGAATGCAGGAAGATCCACTGAGAGGTTCTTGATCAGTTTCATATAGGGGCTGAGACAATACTGGATGTTTTGAGAGTCTTAAACGTGGACAAATCCCCAGATCAGAGTGCACTTGTGTCTCACGTTGCTCCCTGAGTCCAACGAGCAATTTAAGGGGTTCTGACCAATGTTTCACGTTCCTCTTTGGCCACAGGGGAGTTGGTCGAGGCCTGCAGGACTACTAATGTGGTTCCACTTTTTAACAAGGCAGATCGAAACAAACTAGGGAAATACAGCCAAGTGAGTCTCGCAGGAGTGGCCGGGAAACGTTTGGAGAAACCTCTAAAGGAGAGAATTAATTGCAACTTGTCCAGCCAAGGTTTGATCAAGGAGTCAGCATGGTTTTGTCAGCGGAGGTAATGCCTAACAGCTTTGTGACCGCAGACAAAATAAGTGTCATTGTATATTCGTAGGTGGTGGGTATGTGTTCCTGTCTAAATATTATTGAAAATGGAATTGTAGGCAGACATGTTGTGGCCAAGTAAATGTCTGCACTCAGAGACTGGTGAAACTGGATAATTCTCTCCCACACCAAGCTGTTGAATCCAACACTAAAGGGATGTGGAGAGAGCAGGAGTATGGGGGGAAAATCGAGGATCAGATACCAATATAGGTTGTTTTCCAGTAACACGGTATTTATGTTCCTGTGCAACACTGTGTTGTAGAAAATCGCGCAATGTTAATAATGAGGCCTATGGGAAAAAGAGAGTAAAGGGAGAACCCCCAAGATATGAGTAAAAACCAAAAATTAAAGTTAGTCTAACGCACAAACACTAGTACAGTTTAAGTAAATCTTGAAATCACGGATTGTAATGAAATAGTGCAGTAAATGCAACACTTTCGCACTATAGTCACTGACTTCAAGCCTATAACTTTCACCAAGCTGTTGACCAGAAAGCACGCAGGCCGACTGACCACGTGATGCTGGCACAGATTTCCAGTTCTCCCCAAGATTCTCCCACTGGTTTGAAATAAATTTCCTTCTAAGTGTTGACTAAAATTCCCAGTTTCAGGTTAAGGTTCAAGGCATGCAGAACGGATTACATTCCTGTTGTAGCTGAACACACTGAGGATGTATTTTGCAGACAGAGGATCCTGAGGCTGGGTTTTGCTGTCAGCTGGTGCTGGGGATGGAATCGTGTCACAGTAAACGGGAGCTCGCTTTCGAAAGAAAGGTGTGCAATTCACCAATCGTATTGCAGCCAAATCGTGTTTAATAAACATGCGTTTTCGGAGAACTGCCTGTACATTGAATGGAGGAGCAATTGATGGACCGATGTTTAAACATACTAAGGGATACGAACACTGTGTCGAAACTGCATTGGCAAGATTTCTCAATGAGCTAGAATGGGGAAGGATCAATGCATCGAATGGAATTCACCTTTCCCGATGTTTCTGTACAGCCTGCGGTGCAGCTCTGTAGCTGTTGTCACAAACTTTCAAACATGAGGAAGGCAGCATCTGTCTAGTCGACAGCACTGTGTTTTCCATTCCCTTTTCCGAAATCAAGCTTGGTGCTGGGTGTTCTGTCTGGGTTTATTCTATAAGACCTCTTAGCAGTTTGATACAATTGAGTGTCTTGCTTGATCATTTCAGAGACCATTGTAGAGTTTATCAATTGTCTGTGTGACAAGAGTCACTTTTAGGCCAGACCAGAAAAGCACGGGAGATTCACTTCCTGAAAGTACATTGGGGAAGGAAATTGGTGTTTACATCGACATTGGCTTAAAGGTCACTGTTACTGACACTAGGTTACATTTCTTGATATTTTTAGATTAAATTACTTACAGTGTGGAAACAGGCCACAGACCCAACAAGTCCACACCGACCCTCCGAAGAGTAACCCACCCAGACCCATTCCCCTACACTTAACACTAGGGGCAATGTAGCATGGCCAATTCACCTAATCTGCACATTTTTTGATTGCAGGAGGTAACCGGAGCACCCGAGTGAAACCCATGCAATCATGGGGCGAATATGCAAACTCCACACAGAGAGTCGCCTGAGGCGAGAATTGAACCTGGGTCTCTGGTGCTGTGAGGCAGCAGTTTTATTATTTTTGATTTTTAACTTCCCCCAGTGGCTAGACCATTAGCCTGGTCTGGATTAGCAATCCAGTGACATTTCCACAACAGCACCATTTCCACATGGGGATCTATCGGAAACCACACTGAGCAGGTGCTGCTTAACAGCTCTGTTAACAAGAACTCCCACCAATGTGACTATCGTGTTGGGACTGCGGACGTGGGAATTGGTCAGATTGCAATTATTCTCCTCTTAGAGGACTGGATATAGTTGAGTAATTTCTCATATTGCCAGGGAGATGTCAGCGTTGGAGCTGGAATGAAACAGCTTCCCCAAAGGATACGGCTTTATATGCATCACAAGTCTTCAGTCTTACTGCAGGAATGGTGTCAAGGCCCATTGCTTTTATCGTATTTACTGTGTCTATCTGTTTCTTCATGTCACGTGCAGCGAATCGAGTTGATTAAAGACTTGCATCTGTGACTCTGTGGGCATCATGCCAAGGGTGAGGTAGATCATCGACTCGACACTTCTGGCTGAGGATGGTGCAGATACCACAACCTTGTCTGTTACACTGATGTACAGTGCTGTTCCATTACTTAAAATGGGGATATTTATGGAGACATCTCCTCCAATGAGTTCTTTAACAGTCCATCGACATTTATGCTTGGATGTGGCAGAACTGCAGAGCTTCTATCTGACCTGTTAGTCTTGAGATAATTTCCCCCTCTCCATCCGATGTTAGTCCTGCTGTTTGGAATGTAACCAGTCAAGTGCGTTGTCGTCAGGTTTAGGTACACATGGTTCTCACTCTACAGCATTCACACACACTCGTCACTGAAACATGGATAGGCTTGATGGCAATGGTAGACTGACGGATTATCCAGGTGAAAAATCACAGATTGTGGTTGAATGCAGTTCTACTTGTACTGCTGCTGTGGTCTACAGCATCACATGATCACCTAGTTTGAGCTACAAAATCTTCAATTCAATTCTACTGACTGTCCCCCACTCCACACCGAGACCCACTCACCTATCAGCTCCGTAAACAGTGACCTAACCATTTTTCTGATGTGGTCATATTTTTATATTCTCATTCTGCTGAGGTTTTCTCCCTAGCGTTACGCCTCCAATTTGTTACAATACTCAAACCTTTAACATATGCATCTGAATCTTTTCCTTTCCTGTAATGCCATCTTCTGTGTTTGATGTGGATGTGTTTCCCACTGGTTTTCTCCCCGACCATGATTAAGAGCTCCGTAGTGCCAGCCTTATGCAGTTTCAGAACCCATTAATTTGTGCACCATGTGTTATAGCTCACTTCCTGTTCTAAGACGCTCCATGCTGGACAAGACATTTGAGCAGCTTTGACCGATATCTTTGGAACTTGTTCAAAACAGAAATTGTTGAAGAACTAAGCAGGTCTGGCAGCATCTTGTGGAGTGAAAGCAGAGTTAATCTTTCGGGTCCAGTGACCCTTTTACAAAGCTTCCAGTTTTTCCAGCAATGTTTGCATTTTTATTTCCAGCATCCATAGTTATTTGTTTAATTGAAAATCCGTGTTGTGTCTATTCATTTCTAGGGAAACTCAACACGTGTGAAAGCATCCGCAGAGACAGAGAAACAGAGTTAACGTTTCAATTCCAGCCTGACTCTTCTTCAGAACCGAAAAGGATTTGAAACTGGGATTTTTAATCCATTGACAGAGGTGGGGGAATGAATGACAGGGAAAAGACGGTGTGTCAAAAGGTAAGTGGGCTTTTAGCTGTGGTGAACTAGAAAATAATGTAAATTGGACTTTAATTAAGGTGTGAGTAGTGGAAAGAGGTTCTCTCGATTGAGAGCAAGATAAAGAAGACGCAGCTACACAAGGGGACAGGGAGACCAGGAGGGAGAATGTGGACCATGTGATATTACACAGACATGACCACAAATACGTTTTCACTGTCGAGATCATCACCCCATGAGGCAAAGGACTTCTTTTGTTTACATTCTTATTGGCACCAGTAAGAGTTTCATGCTGCCTTAGAGAAAAACAAATCACAGTGTTAAGTTTGGGCTGAGTGATGTTTACCTGTCAGTTTTAATGCTGTGTCACATTTGCAGTGTTTATCTTTAAATGCTTATTCTTGAAGTTAGTAACAGTTGACTGTCAGAGGTTGAGGGCTGACATTACAGAAGAGTATAAAATCCAGAGAGGCATGGATAGGGTGAATAGCCAAGGACCTTTCCACAGGGTAGGGGAGTTGAACATAGAGGACATAGCTTTAAGGTGGAAGGGGAAAGATATAAAAGGGACAAAGGGGCAACCTTTTCACTGAGAGGGTGGATGTATGTATGGAATCAGCTGCCTGGCAGAGAGTGGTGGATGCATGCACAGCTACAACATTTCAAAGACATTTGAACAAGCGTATGAATGGGAATTTTTTTGTGGAAAATGGGCTAAATGCAAGCAGATGGGACTAGTTTAGTTTGGAAAAACTGGCCAGCATGGACAAGTTGGATCAAAGGGTCTGTTTGTGCGCTATATGACTGTATGAGTCTAGAAAGCGAGGGAAAACGAATAAAAGATATGATGTAAGCAAATTGGCAAGAAATATAAAAACAAACATCTCGAGGTTTTCGGTGCATATAAAAAAAGTTCAAGATGAGTGTGTGACCTTGGGTAGAAATGAAGTCATGAAAATATATTGAGGACATTTGGCGGGTGTGATTGGGGAATTGGCTGGAGGGAACAGGCAGATATTTTACACCAGTATCTGACATTGTTCCTCAAAGGGAAGGTACTGTAACTATTTCAATGACATAATGAAAATGGAATAGGAGGGAAGTTCATGAACAGTTTTATCAGCATTCATGCGTGATTTTTTTCTCAATCTCCCTTTCTCTTTTTTCCTAAAATCCTTTTGTTTGTTGGTATGTAAACTGATTCCCCCGCCATCTCTCTCTGGCAGGGAATAGGGAATATCGACTATGGAATAAGGACTGTGTATCAGAGTGATCATGTAACTGGACGGGTAATTCAGCGGCAGAGGCTATGACTCCAAACGCAGTGTTTAAAATCCTAACACAGCCGATAACAGAGCTTAAATTCAAATGGCAAAATTTGGAATGAAACTTAATTTCATTCATGGAAAAGAGAAACCATCTGGGTTTATTTTTATGTTTCACTGATAGCCTTTGGTAAAGAAATTTAACATTATTGCCCAGTCTGCACTTGGTGTGACTTCAGCTCCACAACAAAATGTTGGGTCCATATTGTCTTGACAAATTACCTCACAGTCAAGGGCAATTAGTGATGGGCAACAAATGCTGCGCTTGCCATTGATGCTGCCATCCCGGGGAAACAACAGCATTAAAAGTGAAATAAACCAAGGAACTGTGGATCTGGAGATCTGAAATAAAATCCGTCAGCGTCTGGAATTATTGGAGAATCACAACAGGTATGGCAGGTTCTGTGAGGAGAAATACAAATAACGTTTTGAGTCCAGTGACCCTGCTTCACAACGTAAAGCAACTGGGAAATAATATTATTTATTCTGGATGGTTGAGTTGGAGGGAGAGGTAGGAGCAAGGTTTGAATTGAACGGATGGAGAAATGGCTAGAAAGAGAGAGGAAATAAAAGCGAGTAAAGGCATTGCTGATGATGAACTGAAAGGAGAATAAAATGGCAAGTTATTCTCACATGTCCCTTTTCCCATATTATTGAATATCACGTCCATTTAAGTATCTCCCTGTTTGAAGTGAGTCATGTTCCCACTGACTCCCTTCTGTGATTGTGATGATCAACTCCATCTGCAACACTGGTGCTGCCCTTATAGTTGCTGAGATATAGAGAAACGCAATGTTCCATTATCAACTGCTTTAGAGAGAGGAACTGTTACTGTGGGACTGTGCAGAGATGCAACCGCTTTCTCCGTCAGGAGGAGAAACTGAGGAGAGAGAGGCATTTTCAACACTGAATGGGTGTACAATGGGTGTGGGGATTTGACTTTCTCCAGTCATTGTAAAGTCAGTGGAGTTTCTGTGGATGGTGTTCCCGGGTTTGTTTTGTCAGCTGCCGGGTTCATTCAGGGAGACCCGAGAGTCTGGTGACACCAGTCTGGATACTGCATTTACAGAGTGTCTGGGTCCATGGTAAACAAATGGAGCTGAGACTACACAGGAGGGAAGCTCTGTAAATAGGGAGGAGGAGGGCACTGCACTATCCTACTTGAGATTTCACGGAACATTTGTCTAAGCTGGTCTCATTCCAAGTGTAAAATGTGAAACCAGTGTGTTTAAAATATGAGGTGGTCACTGTGTCCCCTCCTTCAGTATCACCTGTAGCCTCACACCAGTGAAAGGACTGTATTGACACCCACCATGAAGTGAACTGGATTGATTCTGGAACTTTCCAGGCAAGAGTTTGTGACATATCCATTATCTACGGAGTGCAGTCCTCAGATGTATCACTCGCTGATAGAAGCCATCTGCACCACTGAGAAGAATGTATTGGTTCTGTCTCCACAGAGGAAGGTACAGAATCAAACTAGGAAACAGAGTGGCTGGTATAAAAGGTGAACTACAGAAAATTTGAATTAATAAAACGTATGTCTTCGAAAATCTCATTGAACTGACGGTTTGTAAGGTGATGCATCTGATGAGCTACTTCCAAGAGTATTGACGAGGTAGCAACAGAGCTAGTAAAAGAATTATTGGTTATTTTTCAAAGCTACTTGGATTCTGGAAATGATCCTGCAGACTGGAAAGCAGCTATAGTGAAACTAAATATTTAAAACATATCGGAGAGAAAAAACAGAAAAGTAGATATTGGATAGCTTGATTTCAGCTGTGAGGAAAAAAAATTGTAGCGTGTTATAAGAATGTGACTACTTAACACTTGGAGAATAATTATATGATTTGGTCGAGTCGGCCTAGATTCAGGAAAGGAAAATGATATTTGAGAAACCTGCTCGAGTATGCCGAGATTGTCCGTTGTGACATCAACAATTGAGAACCAATGGGAGTGAAGTATTCGAATTTTCAGCAGACGTTTAACATGGATGAATACATGTGAGTGGGGAATGTTGGAGACCATGGGTAGAGGGGTGGAATATATGTCATATGGATGAAAAATTGTGTAATGGAGATACGAGAAGAGCGGTGTTTTCTCTGGACTGAGGTCTTTTTGGGTATCAGATGGATCACTGTTGGACAATAGCTTTCCCAATGGTAGTGTTTTGTTGAGCCAATATTTAGGGTATTGTGTACAGACAGAATCTGCTTTATAAATAATGATCTCTTTGTCACGGAGACAATGCAAAGGAGTTTCACCAGACTGAACCTTGGCATGATAGTACCATCAGAAGAGAGTGCAGTAAATGTGTGCTTAATCTGAAGCGCTGTGAGAGAATAAGAAGTTGAAACTTGATGGTTATAAACGGACACTCATTATGTCTCAATCAGCTGAATAGGGTGAAAATTCAATACTTTTCACTGGATGTTTGATTCCCGATAGTTTACATGCATCAGCAGAGCCCCCATGTCGATTGACAGAGAGGTGCAGAATCCGAATGAACTCTGAACACGTTAATGCACAGTTACTGCCTGACACTGCATTGATTGTCATTTGTACACAATCCTATCAGCTAAAATAACTTCATTCTGAAACAGTTAGCCATTCCCCACCAGCTTCTGACCTCCATGGCGACCATGGGTCTGCTTTCTTGGAGATGGAAGACAATTTGGAGAATGGCTGAAAATATCGGCCTCATTCCTACCGTCAGAAAAAAAAAACATTTAAGTACTATGAGTAATTAATCCTCGTAGTTCAATTTGGAGCAGTCTATCTGTTCAGTTCCTGCGCTATTTGTTTGTGATGTCGGAGCATCTCTCAGATCTTCCAGTTCCTGTGTTAGTGGTTTGAGAAGCTGAATTACCTCCTCCTGTTCCTTTGTAAATGATTCCAAGTGTGAAATGGTCTCTTTCCGATCCCGTGTAAGTGACGTGTGGGAGTGAGCATATTCCTTCTCTACCTGTGTAACGGCAGGAGGGACTTAATTAGCTATCATACGTCTTGCTGAGTTGTTTTGATGGGCTGAAAGACTTCCCCATAGCCCTGTGAATCCAGATTGAGGTGCTGAATGAGCTCCTCCTTTTACTGTGAAAATGTACAGTGCTGTTACATGAATGTTACCCAGACTTTAACAGCACGATATTGAATGTTGTCCAGGTTTTGTTGCACATGAACACAGATTGCTTCAAGATCTGAAGGGGGACAATTTGTTCTGAACATTATGCAAACTTCAGCGATATCCCCACTTCTGCTCAGTTTGGACACAATTGGCTGAATGGCCTCTTTCCACATTGTCGGGATTGTTTGATGATAAATTGGAGATGCCTGGCCTAAAGGAGCTACCCTGAGGATCTCCTGCAGTGGTGTCCCACGGCTGAGATGATTGATGCCGTCTGATAATGAACATCTTCGCTGGTGCTGTGAATGTCTCCAGGTAGTGGAGTGATCACAATCAATTCTCATTAAGTGCGCTTTTGGTCAGGCTCCTTGGTGTCTTCCTCAGTATAGCACTGAATTTGCGCATCCTGCATTATTATTCACTTCCTGGTTTATGGCGCTACAAGTTAGATAGGGCGTTTGAGCAGCTTTGACACACGTCTTTGAAACTTGTTCAAAATCAGAAATTGCTGGAGAAACTCAGCAAGTCTGGCCGCATCTGTGGAGACAGATAAATAGGGATAATGTTTCAAGTCCAGCATGACTACATTTCAGAACAAAAGTGGACAAAGGATGATGGGAAATAGAGCATGTGGAGGTGCAATGCCACAGAGGAGGGGCTTTTGGTTGTGGTGAAAAATAAACTGACGTAAAATGTGTATAAATTAAAGTGTGAATGGGAGGAATGGGTTGTTTGTATTGTGCGTAAGATAAACAAGACACAGACAAGATCATTGGGAGACCAGGAAGATAGGGAAACCAGGAAGCAGAATGTATGAAGAATGGGGAACAGCCATAATGTGGTCAGTCTGTGAAGTTATGGAATTGAATATTAACTCAGATAGGTGGAAACGTACCAAAGTGTAAAGTGAGGTGTTACTGGAGCTGGGGTTGTGCTTCATTGGAGCATTGCAGTAGCCCAGCACCGATACGTTAGCATGAGATCAAGGTAGATTATTGAAATGGGAAGCAATGTGAGTGTCATGGTTATTCCTACAGAGTAAGAGTTTCTTCAATGTAGTCTCTGTTTGGTCTCTTCGGTGTAAAGGAGACTGTACTATGAGCATCAATGACAGCAGACTGGATTGAAAGAGTACAAGTGAAATGCTGCTTCACCTGAAAAGTGTGATTGGGGCCTTGTACAGCGAGGAGGGAAGAGGTGAATGAGCATGTGTTGCAGCTTCTGCAATTGCATAGGAAGGTGCCATGGAAGGAGTGGGAAGTGTTCGGGGTGAAGGAGAGTGTTACAGAGGGAACAGTCCATGTGAAATGCTGACAGTGGACGGGAGGGGAAAATGTGTTTGATGGTGGTGTCCTGCTGGAGGTGGTGGAAGTGGTGGAGAATGATTCTGTGAGTGTGGAATCTAGTGCATTAGGAAATGAGGTCAAGGGGAGAGCTATCATTTTTCTGGGAAGGATGGGATGGAGTGAGGGCAGAAGTGAGGGAGATGGGACAGTGACAGCTGAAAGTCCTGTAACTGGAGTTTGGGGGTTTCTGGGTTGTTAGGAAAAGGAGGTCACGTCACAGGCAGTTCACTGGAATGTGGCATCATCAACCAGAAACAACAGAGACGGGGAAACTGGAAGAATGGAGTCAGCCTCCGCTGATCATGTGTTTAGCCACATGCAGAAGTTCCCCCTGAATGATTGAAAATAACGAGACATCTAAATTGAGGATTTCTATCTCACACCTGCTCTGAAACGGGATGTGGAAGGAGACCCAGAGGAAGGACAGTGGGTGTACATGGGCATACATTCAAGCAGATATCCCATACTGCTCAGAAATTATTGTTTTTGTTCAAAAAGAAGGACTTGATAAGGAGATGAACTACCCATGGTTGACAAAAGCTGTCAAGGATACTATTCAATCACAACTTGATGAGTATTAGTGTAGGGCCGGGTTTAGGATGTTTATTTTAGGTATTTAAGCAGATGTTAGGTATGAATTTCAACTGTGCTTCCTGAATTCCCCCCCACCCCCCAGAAACTCCTGCCATTGTTGCTCCATCCTCTTCCCTGCTCGTCTCCCCATCCTGATCGCAGTTTTTCCCTCTCAAATTACAGAGCACATTCTCTCACATTATGGACCCTACCCACTTCACCTGAAACTCTTTGATCAAGTCGACCTTCCCTGCACTAGCATCAAGCTGCGTTTTGTGCTGCCACTGTGCCTCTGGTCTCAATGTGGCTCGGCCTCTCCATTCTTGCTGTTTTACACCTCCCAGTCACATCTCATTCCAGAAAATTTTCGTCTTGGAATAAACCTAATTGAAAACACCTCTCCCCCTTTGCACTGAATTCACAGTTAATCCAAATTTCCAAAATTATACTTAGCCTTCATCTTACTCTGCTAAAGGCAACTGCATGCTGTCCGTCAGGTACAATAATTCCGTTTCTCACAAATATCTGGCCAGAGAAATGTTTTCACTGTAGACATCATCATCCCCTTTAGAAAAAGGAATTCAGGTGTTTGTCTTCTTCTTGGCACGCGTAAGCGTTTCATGTTGCCTTAGTATTGTAACAGAGAAAAACAAATCACAATATGATATTTGTTTACCTGTCATTTTGGATATTGTTTCAAATTTGCAGTGCTTATCTTTAAATGCTTGTTATTGAAGTTAGTAACAGATGGAGTGTAGGAGGTTGAAGGGTGACATTCTAGAAGTATATAATATCATGAGTGGCATGGATAGGGTGAATAGTCAAGGTCTTTTCCACAGAGCAGGGGAGTTCAACATAGAGAACATAGGTTGCAGGTGAAAGGGGGAAGATTTAAAAGTGACAAAGGGGCAACGTTTTCACGCAGAGAATGGTGTGTGTCTGGAATGAGATGCCAGAGGAAGCGTGGTAGATGCAAGTTCAGCTGTAACATTGCAAAGACATTTGGACAAACATATGAATTGGAAATATTTGGAGGCCTTTGGGATCCGTGCAAGCAGATGGGACTAGTTTGTTTTGGAAAACCTGGCCAGCATGGACAAGTTAGAACAAAGAGTCTGTTTGTGTGCGATATGACTGTGTGAAACTAGAAATCGAGAGAAAAGGAAGAAAAGACATGATGTAATTAAATTGGCAAGAAATATAAAAGCAAGCATCTCGAGCTGTTCCGTGTAAATGAAAATATGTTCAAGGTGAGTGTCTGACCTTTGGTAGAAATAAAGTCGGGAAAGTATACTGAGGACATTTAGAGGGTGTGACTGGGGAACTGGCTACTGGGAACAGACAGATAGCTTACACCAGTATTTTACATTCATTCCTGACAGGGGAAGGCACGGTAAGCATTTCAATGATATAAACAAAATGGTAATAGGAGGGGAGTTCTTGAACTGTCTCTAACCAATAGGAACAAGGTTTTTTTTAACAAGCAGATACGATTAACGGTAGGCAGGTGAGCAGTAATTCATAGCTGGCTTTAATAGAAGTGGTTACAGAGTGACTGGTGGCACTGTGTGAAATATTCCATCACTCTCTGGATTGCAAGAGTGTCCCAGTGAAACTGGAGAACCTTCAATCTGGCGCCTGTCTTCAAGAAAGGAGCGAGACAGGAAGCAGGAACCATTTAGCCTTACCATGATTGCTGGGAATCTGCGAGAGTCTGTTATTAAGGAAGGAGTTTGCATGGCATTTAGAAAAGCTTCACGCAGAGTCAGCATGGTTTTGTGAAAGGGAGTCTATATTTTGTCTGTAAAATCAAGCAAAGTTTTTTTCTGGAGATCCCTGTGAATCTAACAAGTGGACGTGATGAGGGGGCACTTGTCGACACGAGGCTTTCCAGAGATTTTCCACATGGTATCACAAGATTAAGGTTCTTACACAATACAGAAGGTCATAGCATGCTGGATAATGTATTAGCATTGGATGACGGTTGGTTAACACATAGAAATCGGAGACCCAGGATTAATCAATCTTTCTGACAAAGATGTATCTACTGGAGTACCACAAATATCAGTCCGGTAGCTTCAGTTATTTACAATCTACACTGATAGCCTGATGGCGGGAGCTGAGTGCAACATACTTCCGAGTTTGGGGATGACACTGAGAACCAAAGCGCAGGTTTTTGCTTAATGAAGAGGACTCCCAAACTGAAGAGCAGTACAAGGGGATGGGGGTGTTTGTGTGAAAGAACCATAAAGTCAGCATGGTGACGCTGCAAGTAACTAGTTTAGTTCATTAGGCGGGTTCCTGGGATAAAAGGGTTCAATTATTGAGTACATCTAAAATGGTGAAGCGTTTATTCATTGTGGTTGAAATTAATGAGGGTTATATGACTGAAACGTACAAGTTACAGAGGGGGCTTGACAAGATAGATGTTGAGAATGTGGTTCCATTCCTGGGCAGAGTCTTGAACTCGGGGACATAAATACAGAATTAGGGATATCGATTTCAGCCTGAGATGTAAATAAATGTCTCCTCTTAGAAGATTAGTGAATATCCGGAACTCCCTAACCCAGACAGTTGTGGGGGCTGGGTCACTGAATGGATTTACAGACGGGGTGGATTGGTTTTTGACACATCAGCGAGTTGAGGGATACAACGCGTTAGCAGGAAAGTGGAGTTGAGCCGTGGAATAGATCAGCCATGTTCTTATTGACGGACAGTGCAGGCTTGAGGAGCCGAACAACCCACGCATGTTCCGATTTGTAACGTTCTAAAGTTATGCTGTTGGAAAATGGTCATTTTACCAAAGGTCGTGTTGTACAATGTTGCATTCAGGGAGACAGGGGATTTGTTTCTGTTAACACTGGCTTGGTTTGGGGACTGTATTCACAGCGAATCTGGGTCTGTATCATGACCCACATTTCGAGCAGAAATTACAGAGAGGGGAAGCCTGGAAAGAGGGATTGGGGGGGGGGGACTGAGGGTCACTTCCTGACCCAGCTTGGATTTTCCAAGAAAATTTCCGAAATTACACCTAACCATCGGAGTGGCCTCGATCTACTCCTGGTCCGAAGGGCTGAATGGAACATCAGAACGCAGGGCTGAGGGACACGAGATGGCCATTCGACACTTTGACACTACTCCACCAGCAAATAAGGTTATGATTCATCTCATTGTGGTCCCATCTGCACTTATCTCTCCATGCACCATTATCCCTGATGTACCTGTCTATGGAAAATCAGACGAAGCCAGCCTTGATATAATATAAAGATTCAGCCATCCCAAACTTCTGGGAAAGAGAATTCCCACTTGAATGAATCCCCACTTTGTGAGTTTCTCTTAACTCCGGTTCTGACTGAGGTTAGAGGGTGTCACTATTTCCTTTTCTACTCCCACTCCTCCACTGCTCACAACAGATTTGAAATGTGGCCAGATTGGTGAAAAGTATGATGATAAAGGTCTCAGACTGGGTCAGGTTCAGTGATAGGAAGAAGTCAGGCAGATTTCTTTAGTCAGACACAAGTAACGTATATATCTAAGAGAGGGGCATGGTGGATCTGTGGTTAGCGCGGCTAGTTTCAATTCCAAAGTCTAGGTTCGAGGGTGCTGGAAAAGTACAGCTAGTCAGGCAGCATCCGAGGTGCAGTAGAATCGTCATTTCAGACAAAAGCTCTTCATCAGGAATGGAAGGGTTCAATTGCAACCTCGAACGAACCTCTATGTGGAGTTTGAACATTCTCCACGTGTCCGTGGGGGGTTTCCTCCCAGTGCCCCAGTTTCCTCCCATAGACCAAAGATATGCAGCTTAGAGTGGATTGGGCATGTTAGATTGCCCATTGTGTCCAGGGATGTGTCGGTTAGGTGGGTTAGTCATGAGAAATATAGGGTTACATGGGGGGCAGGTCTGTGTGCGATGCTGCTTCGTTAGTTGATGTGGATTTGATGGGCAGACTGTCCTGCATCCACATTGTAGAGATTCTATGACAATGACAACAAGTTTTGACTATACAAACATCCAGTGGGCATCTACCTGATCCGCTCTCTGCAAGGTTTTGTATGTATCATTAAGATCAGCTCTCATTCCAAGAGTAACCTGTTAAAGCCTTCACAATATAAACCCTTCATCGTTGGAATATGTGAAACGTACCATATCTGATCTGCTTCCAATGTCATAATATCGTTACTCAGGTAAGGATACAGAAAATAATTTCAGATGATTTGTATGTTTGTTTTCTTAGTGTTGTGAGTCTTTGTAACTCTCTTCCCCGCAGAGCATTGCAGACAGCGATATTTATTTTTTTTGAGGCGCAGACGGAAGGTTCATAAATAACAACGGAGTCAAGGATTATTAGGCAGGAATATGCAGTATGGGGGTAATGCTGACAGTGGTACCAAATGACAGAGATTCTAAAACATACAGGAATATAATGCAAAACAAAATTATAACATAGAAAACAAAATTAAAATGGCGCAGTGATAGAGTACAGTTCGAAAGGGCAATGGGACTGCTCTGTCATTAGAGAGAGACCACTCGAGCAGGTTTATCCTGAGGGTCACCAGACTTCGGGTGATGGGGTGAGGGTGAGAGAGCATCCTCTTCATGGTAACCTCTGTCAGTGTGGGGAATTGATCCAGCGCTGTTGACCTACCTATGCATCACAAACCATCAATCCAGACAACTGAGTGGGAGACTGTGTAACTGTTACAGACAGAAACAGGCACAGACAAAGGGCAAGAGAAACTTTCATAACAAGGAAAAGAGGTGCAATTTAGATAAAGGTAAAGATAACAGCTGAGGATAAAATCGGTCTCTGCTATAAATACTACTTTAAAACGAAACAAGTGTTTAGAAGCTGTCTTAGGCTGAATAAAATACGGTGAGACAATTGAAATAATCAGAATTATTAATTGCAATTTGATATCGATCTCCATAAATAAGTGTGCATTTTTGATTGCTCTATGTAAAATGTGCTTACCATTACATAAAAGTATAAAGCTGATGGAATATATTGTTTGGAGAGTCCATCTCCGCGGGAAATGCCCACGAATCGGTACTTGAAGAAAACCGGGATAAAAGTGCCTGAGTGTCGTCTGGTCAGTGACTGGAACCCAGGGGTTTGAATGACTGAAAGTTCCTGTGACATGGAATTAGGAAAAGCATCAGATCAACCCCGATCTTATTAACTAGTAGAGCACATTTGAAGGGCTGAATGGCCTCATGATGGATTTGCATAATATGTAATTTACAAAATCTAACATCTCTACTTCTTCCCCTTATGAGTTTCATACTGGTGCACTGACATTTTCCTGAAAATTGGAATTATTTGGAGCATTACCTGGAACATTCCATAATCAGCACTCTCCAGAACATTCTGTTGCCTTGTGGTGGTGTTGAAAAGGCGAGAGAAAGGGGGAGAGGCAGAGAGGGAAGCTGTGGCAGTGAGAGTGGTGGAGCATGAACCTTGTTTAGGAGTAGGTGCTGTAACAGATATACATTGAGTGTGAGGTAGCAGAGAGAATATGGTGACCCTTATCCTGACAGAACGGGGAAGGTTATTGATGCTTGTCCTGTCTTGCTGGACATTTCTTCAGACCATAGATGCACTGAGGCGAGGTCAGGCCATGCTCGGTGGGTCTGGCCCCCTCTGGGAAGAGAATGGTCCCCCTCTGTACTAGCCTATCCACCAGGCCCTCCGTGCTCCTGTCGACAAACCGTGGTGTAATTGCACCTTATCTGCAATGCTATGAGTAAACTGTGCAGGGCAGCTCCGAAGTGAGAAAGCTCAAACTTCTGTCCATTGACCTTTTAAAGATGACACCAGGGATCATGGAATATCCAGGGCCATCCCGGCGATGGTGTTTACCACCAACCATGATGGGTGGGAGTATCGGGCTGGCATTGAATGAGAGGGACACCATGGGGTGGGGTGAGTAGTTAATGAGGTGCGTTCGATAAGGTAGCACCAGGAAATTAGCTCAGACTCATGCAGACAATCCCTCTGTCACACTCAATGAAAATGGCACTGAGACAAGTTGTTATTAGATTGAACCCAATGAGTCGAAGACTCTTCTGACCCCACTCCCAGTTTCAAAGCTGAAGAACAAATCCGCATCCAAAACTCTCTCTCATCTGTACTCACACCGATATCCCGTTCAGCCATCATTCCTGGGAATATTGGCTCACGTTGCAAAATGCCGTTGAAATATCTTCACTTCAGCATTCTGAAACCTGTGATCTTCCATGAAATTGTCTCTCAATCTCCCTTTCTCCTTTTCCCAAAACTCCTTTGAATTTTCGTATTTAAACTGATGTCCCTGACATCTCTCTCTGGCAGTGAGTTTCACACCCACAGCACCCATTGTCATGTTTCAACGGAGATATGGAACTGTAAATGGACGGGGGCTGCACATTCTGTCGCTTCCAGCATGGGCTGCAATTTTCCCCGAGCTCGGCCGCGATCTAACACCGTGTTACTGAGTAATGTACTGGGGTGGTGTATACAGCTCTATATGCTGGGAGGGTAACTGCTCCTGGTTTACAGATCAATGCAATGCTATTCACTGTACAGCTCCCCATACTGAACAGATACCTTGTCAACGTTTATAGAGTAAGACACTGGTGTGGGCTGCATATCACATCATGCTGGACAGACCGTTTCGTCCATGTTTCTGCATCAATGCACTGGTGTGGTCTGTACTGCTCCCCATGTTGGACCAATAGCTAATAGATAAGTGAGAGCTGCACTGTATTCCATCCTGGACAGATTACTGAGTTGTACTGAGCCTGGTCTGCACAGTGTTCCGTGCTGAACAGACATCTCATCTGGTATCCTACTTGTCTGGGCTGGATCTGTGAGGTGGATTGTGTATCTGATATAATTCCTGACAGAGTTATCACTGGTCTGGCTCGGCGTATTCAGTTGTCAAACCCCATGTTTCTGCAAAGTATTGTCCATTAAGTATTTATCCAATTACAACATGAATACCTGTCCTTCTTGCTATGAAGGCGAGCAAACGCTCCTCCAAATATATGCACAAGGTAGTCTCGACCCGAACATTTTCTTATTTAAAAGGCATTTGTCAGGTGCTGTGTTTCAGACGCAATTCGTTTGGACAAAATATTCGACATTAAGCAAAATACAATTTATTCAAGCATTGTAGACAAAATACAGTAAAAAAGAGGAACTTGGAATAACTTAATTTATTGGAAAACGTAACAGTTATTTAATTACAAAACAGTAACTGCTCCAACATGGTAACATCCTTGAAACACATACTTGTCACAAAACAAATTCAGGAAACATATTGTTTCGCAAGCAGTTCTCCAATACAGGAGGAATGAACATCAGAAGCCAATTCTGATAGCAATGTCAGAGTGTGTAGCAGCCATGAGAGATTTACTGCCTTCCAACTCTGCTGAGACCCCAGTAAAAACTGACAAAAGGGAAAACTGAAAATCCTGGTTCTGGGAGAGTTTGTCCATCACTCCACTGGACCAGGCTGCGGCTGGAAGGACCACAAGGAATGGACTGTATATACACCGCTTATGCCACTGTAGGAGCCTCTCAAAAATGCCTAAACCCAGCTGAGCCGTGCAATGTTGATAAGATAAATGTCAAAGTTAAATATAAATAAATAAAGCCAAAGGATGCACAGGCCTGATGATCAGACACAGACGGCCTTTGGAGCACAGCAATTCAGACCCTGCCAAAACGCAGATGAATCATCGAGCTTGTGAAGAGAAAGCATCATCTCTCTGCCTCACCTCTAACTTTACAATTGGAGATGTGCCATTAGCCCAATAATTAGCGATGTCAACATCTCAGGAAGACGAAGTATTATTGACATATATCAGGGTTGTTGTGAAAGGGGTTAAATGGAGCTGTTTTTACAGTGACTGTGATTGATGTCAGTCTACATGGATCTTAACTGTGTCACTGGAGGATTTCCTCTTCTATTAATAAGGGGATTCCTTCAACCTGTTAACTCACAGAATCAGTGGCAGTGTCATCCTGAAGATGATTGGGATCGGCAGCTGCAGAGGGAGGGCGAGGAAGAGTGTCTCAGAACATTAGACTAGAATGTTCCAACAATGGATCAGAACCTGAGAACAATAGACTGGAATGTTCCAACAATGGACAGGAGTTTATCAGATGGTCTTTACTATCTTTCACTGGATTGGGCACGGTTAGAGTTGCGGATACAAGCCGTACTGATGATTATTCAAACAGGTTACTATCCCATCCACGCTATTACTCGTGTTCCTGGTAAGCCTACCTTTGTTATTTCTATAAACTGTGGTGATGGTCATTGCTATTGAATAAATGCATAAACTGTTATCTTCAGTTCAATCATAAGCTCCACTTCATTTCCACCAATCTCAGACTCCTCACTCATAAATATCTAAGAAGGAACAAAATTGTTTAGAACGTTTAGTCTTCGTTTCACCCTCAACTGTTTCTCTGTATTTTGTCTGCCATCAAACCTGCCCACACCCAGCTCTGTAATATCCCCAGTCTCCAGCTCTGCCTCAGTACTGTTGTTGAATTAGTCATCATCTGTCCCCTAGTTAACTTCAGATTTACGGCTCCAGTTCTCTTCTGACCTCTCCTCCAATTGCAAATATTTTGAATACATACTTGTTCATGCCTCTCCAGCTATTTCATAATAGGGACCCCATATCAGAGTATCAATGTCACTGGACGGGTAATTGAGAGGCATAGGTTATAACCTTAAAGGGATTGTTCCAAATCCAATCACAGCCAATGACAGAACTTAAATTCGAATGACAAAAATTGGAATGAAATCTCATTTTACTATCGTCAACCATAAACCTTCAGGATTTCTTTCATTATTTCACTTATAGCCTTTGGTAAAGAAACTAAGCGTGACTTCAGACACACGAGGACATGGTTGGCTCCATATTGTCTTGACAAATGGCCTCACAGTCAAGGGCAGTTAGTGATGACCAACAAATGCTGCCATTGCTAGTGATGCTGACATCCTGTGAAACAATAACATTAAAGGTGAAATAAACCAAGGAACTATGGATGTTGGAGATTTGAAATAAAATTCTCCAGCGTCTGAAAATATTGGAGAATCACAGCAAGTTTGGCAGCCTCTGTCAGGAGAAAGACAGATAAAGTTGCAAGTTTAGTGACCCTACATCAACACTGAAAGCAACTGAGAAATAATATTATTTATATCAGGAATAGCTGGATGAGTGAAGGGGAAGTTAGTTGAATGGATGGAGAAATGTCCAGCAAGAGAGAGAAAGAGCGAGAGAGAGAGAGCGAAAGAAATGTAAAGCAAAAAAGGGACTGCTGATGATGAAGTAGAAGAAAAATAAAAAGAGAGCTTCTTCTAACATAACTCCATTTTCCCTTATTCCTGAATATCACGTCAATCTAGATATGCCCCTGTTTAAAGTGAGTTATATTCCCTCCATAGCTCTTCTCTGAGTGTGATGATCAACTCCATTGGCAATACTGATGCTGTCCTTATAGTTGGTGGGATACAGAGAAACGTAATGTGACATTATTAACTGCTTCTTCAGAAAAAGGGACTGAACTGTAGGACTGTGCAGAGATGTAATGGCTTTTTCAGCCAGGAAGAGAAGCATTTTCAACGTGGAATGGGTGCACTATGTGTGTGAGAGGTTTTGACTTGCGCTTATCATTATACAGTAAGGGGAGGTTCAGTGGGTGCTTTCCTCGGATTTGTGTATTATCAGCTGCTGCATGTGTTCAGAGAGACCTGAAGGTCTGGTGACCCCACGCTGGACATTGCATTTATAGGGTGTTGGGAAACAAATAGAGCCGCAATTATACAGAATGGAAGCTCTGTACACGGAGAAGGGCTGGGTACTGTACTATCCTCCCTGGGATTTCGAGGAATAGTTTTCTTAGCTGAACCAATTCCAAACGTAAAATGTGAACATTTCAAAACTGAGGTGGTCACTGAGCTGTGTCCCCTCCATCAGTATAACCTATAAACTCACACCAGGTACAGGACTGTGCTGCCCTTCACCATGAAATGAACTGTATTAATTCTGGAACTTTCCAGGCAGGAGTTGTTAATATACTCATCATCTCCGAAGTGCAGTCCTCCGAAATATTCACTGGCTGTCAGAAGTCATCTGCCAGCTGAGAGGAAGACATTGAGTCCCTCTCCTTGATGAAGGTACAGAATCAAACTTCCAGTTATACAACGGAACAGGGGGACTGGTGAACATGCAGAACTGCGCGCAACTAGAATTAATGAAGAGTATGTTTTTGAAGATCCATTCGAATTAAACGTTGGTAAGGTGCTATATCTGATGAGTTCCATCCCTGAGTATTGAGGAGGTGGCAACAGAACCAGTGAAAGAATTACTAATTATTCTTCAGAGCTGGTTTGAGTCTGGAAAGGATCCTGTAGACTGGAAAACATAAATATTGTAAACATAAATATTTAAAACAGGACGGAGAGTGAACGTATTAAACTAAATAGCTTATGTCAGCTGTGAGATAAGACATTGTAGTCTTTTATAATAAATGCGACCACTAGACAACTGGAGAACAATGATATATTTTGATGGATTTGGCCGAGATTAGTAAGGGAAATTATCTTTGCTAAACCTGCTGGAGTTTGTGGACTCTGTCCTTTGTATCATTGACAACTGAGAACCAGCGGGAGTGACGTATTTGAATTTTCAGAAGAAGTTTGACATTTTTAAATGCAGGTGGGTGGAGAATGTTAGAGTACATGGGTAGGTAATGGTGGAATACACCGAATGGATTAAAAATTGGATAATGGGCTAAATGAATAGATTAGCTTTATTTTCTCTCTGGACGGAAGGCTTGTGGGGTCTCAGAAGGATCAGCTATTGTGCAATAGCTGTGCACAAGATATAAAAATGATTCAGATATGAACAACAAATACCATCATTCACTTTAAGTTTATTAAATGGTGAGAGTTTGGGAAGGGCTGTTGTTGAAAAGGACCTGGGTGTCCTTGGTTATAAGTCACTAACAGAATTCGTAAGGGGCAGGAAGTAATACTAACTGTAAAGGATATGTGGTCCATCATGGAAAATTATTGAAGTACCAGAGTAAATATATATTACTCAATTGTCCTGTTTTGTTGAGCCAGTATTTAGGGTATTGCATGCAGACAGAGTCTGCTTTATAAATAATGATCTCCATGTCACCGAGACAGTACAAAAGTAGTTTCACCAGACTGAACCCTGGCATGGTGTTAACATAAGGAGAGTGTACAATAACTACGTGTTTACTCTGCAGCTTTGTGAGAGAATAAGAAGTTGAAATTTGATGGTTATGGATGGGCCCTCATTATATCTCAAGAAGCCATTGATAAGGTGAGAAATTCCATATTTTCCATAGGATGCTCGTTTCCTGATAGTTTACATGCCTGTGCATAGAACCCATTCCGATTGACGGAGAGGTGCAGGTTCTGAATGAACTCTGAACAGTTTTATGCACACTTACTGTGTGACCCTGCACTCAATGTTAGATTTTACTCAATCCTGTCAGAAGCCATAATACCTTCATTCTGAAACAGTTAGCCATTCCCCACCACTGCTTACTTCCAGAGAAAACATGGGTCTGCTTTCTCAGCAATGGAAGATGCCTTTGAAACTGGTTAAACTTTGGCTTCATTCCAACTCCCAGGATATCATGTTCAATTGACACCTATGTATGAGTAATGACGCCACGAGGAACAAGGTGGAGCAGTCTTATCTATGCAGAACCTGCTCCATTTGTTTGTGATGTTGGAGCATCTCTGACATCTTCCTGTGCCTAGTTAGTGACTTGAGAATCTGAATGATCTCTTCCTGTTCTTTTTTAATGACTCCAGGTGTGCAATGGTCTATTTCTGATCCTGTATAAGTGACATGTTGTGTGGACAGACTGCTTGTCTTCTTGTGCGACAGGCAAGAGGGACTGAATGGGCTGCCCTTCCTTTGCACAATAGTTTTGATGGGTTGAATGACTTCCACATTCTTGTGTAGCCAGAATGAGGTACAGAATGAACTCCTTCGTTTACTGCCGAAAAATGCAGTGTCTGGCAGCGCTTTTCCATGAATGTTGCCGACACGTTAACTTGAATGCTGTCCAGGTCTTGTTGCGCATGGACACAGACTACTTTAGGACCTGAGGGAAGTGTTTTGAACATTGTATAACCTACAGTGAATATCCCCACTTCTGTTTGATGAGACCTCAATGGGCTGACTGACCTGCTTCCACACTGCATGGATTCCCCGCCGACAAACTAGAGATGACTAAACTGGGGGAGCTCCACTGAGGATCTCCTGCAGTGGTGTCCCACAGCTGAGATTATTAATGCTCACTGATGATGAACATCTACCCTTCTGCTGTGAATGACTCCAAAAATCGGAGAGTTTGCAATGGATTCTTATGAAGTGCGATTTTGCTCAGGCTCCTTGATGTCATCCTCAGTTAAATACTGCCTTGATATCATGACTAGTCACTCTTAACTAAGCCCTTGTATTCACCTCTATCGCTCATATCAATATATCATGGTGGAAGAGCAGACAATGGTTTCTTCAAACAGAGTGTAGTGAATGTCAGGAATTCTCTATTCAGGAGAGCCAGGGGAACCCTGTCCACATATACCAGACATCCCAATCTGATCTCAACTCATTTGCCAACATTCGGCCCATATCTTTCTATCATTCCTATTAATATGCACATCCAGATACATTTGAAATGTTGTAACTTTAGCAGCTTGCATCACTATCTCTGACAGTTCAATCCATACACACACCACAATCTGCATGAAAACGTTGTCCCATTAATGTCGTTCTCCTCTCACCTTAAACCTTTCTCTGATAGTTTTGGACTCACCGATCCTGGGAAAGTGATCTTGGGTATTCAGCTTATCCATGTTTCTCATGATTTTATAAACCACTATAATGTTACGCCTCAGCCTCCGATACTCCAGAGTAAACAATCCCCAGTCTGTCCAGCCTCTCCCTGTAGCTCAATCCTTCCATGCCGACAATATCCTTGTAAATCTTTTCTGCACCCTCTCAGGTTTTACAACATCTTTCCTATAGCAATGAGAACCAAATTAGACACAATATTCTAAACGTCACCTCACCAACATCCTGCCCAGTTGCAATATGATCTCCTAACTCACATACTGAACGTACTGACCAATAAAGGCAAGCATACCAAACCCCTTCTGCACCACGCTGTCTCCCTGCGACTCCATCTGTAAGGAACAATGATCCTGCACCCTTTTGTTCAACAACACTCCCCAGGACCTCACCATTAATTGTGTACGTCCTGCCGTATTTTAACTTTCCAAAATGCAGCACTTCACATTTATCTAAATTAAACTCCATCTGTCACTCCTTGGCCCATTGCCTATCTGATCAAGGTCCCATTGTACTCCAAGGTAAGTCTTGCTGGCCACTGCACCTCCAATTTTGATGTCATCCATAAACCTAATAAACAGGTAAATATTCACATCCAATTCATTTATATAAATGACAAAGGCAGTGGACTCAGCACCTTGTGTTGCAGCACTGGTCACAGGGTTCCAGTCTGAGAAACAGTCTTCTATCAACCTCTGCCTCCTACCTTCACTCTAATTTTGCAGTGTATTTGCTAGCTTACATTGGATCCATTTATGATCTAAACTTAAAAATTTGTCTGTCATGCGAATGCCTTGCTGAATGCTGTATGGACAGCGTCTACCACACTACCTTCATTAAACTTGTTTGCCACCTCTCCAAAAACCGCAATCAATTTTGTTAGAAATGATTTTCCATGCACAAAACCATGTTGACTAGACCTAATCAGTGGTTGCATCTGCAATTGCATGTAAATGCTTTCCCTCACAATCCTCTCCAACAACGTGCGCACTATTTACATCAGGCTCACCGATCTATCCTTCAGGTCACTATTCATTTCCCTCGTCCCATGCTTCCACTGCTCACTGCAAACGCTAATGTAACCAGATGGTGGTTTGACCAACAATATAGGTCGCAGACTGGGTCAGGGTTAGGAACAGATTAGGCAGGATTCTTTTATCAGCTAAAATTAACAAATTTATCACCCAAAGTTACTCAAATTACGTTGGAAAGATACATGACAAACAGTTTGGATATTACAAAGCTGAGTACCAATGTTTCTCTTTCTAAAAGTACTGACACATGCACACGCTTGATGACCAACAGAACAACAACATCCCGGCAGAGCCTTAATTTGGAAAACTGTGCCGAAATATTAATTGAACTCATGATGAAAGGAAACATAAGTGATTGTTCCAAATATAATTCAGCTTATGGAGTTATTCTGTTCTTACAATCTACTGGTAATGGGATCACTTCCTGGAATAGGTGATTTTGCTGAATTCCCTTTACTTCAGGCAGTGGGGCGATTCCAGTGAATCCTCAACAGGAATCCTCCATGAGTGGCAAAGATGACTGAGGAATTTTCAGCTCACGCACATTGCTGGGAAGAGGAACACGGAGAGGGAGGGACCAACAGGCAGTTCCTTCTCAGGAAGGATACATTTCCTACATCTCTGAGTTGAATCACACAATACCATTAACCAGCCCCAAACTGGACCAAATGAGGTCTCTTTGGACAGTATTTGAACTGTACGACTCCATTGCATTCCCTTCTCTATGTAGGTACATCATTGCTGCTGTGGTATGCAGAGTTAATACTTCCGTAACAAACAGCCCCATTAGATTTGAAGATGTGTTTACATGTCCCTGTATACTTTTAAAATGCAACTTTTAATATCTTCATAGTATCTTCATTTAAATGAATAAATCTTCGTCTTAAAGTACTTCCCCAGTCTGTTCTCCCAGACAAGATGAAATATTCATCAGATATGCAACAGCTTAAAATCTTATATGGTCAATAAGAACATTTCTCATTCTCAGGCCTAAACATCTAATCGTACATAACATAATGCCTTCATTCCAAGAATGAGTAAAGAGAAACTTCTTTGAAAAGTTTCAAAAACACTTTGTTTTTGACTTCAGTGGAATTACAACCACACACAGTACATCAGATGTCGTGTCAGCAACGGCCTGTACAGATGCAGTCAAACATCCTTAAGGTCAGACCCAATACTCTTTGCAAGAAAAAAAAAACATTGCATTTATTTTCCAAATCACGTGCTGCATCTACAGACTAACATGGTGTGATTTACGTACCAGGACACAGGAATCCCTTTGTACCACTGAGTTCTGCATTCTGCCTCCAGTTACATAGTTTATTGTTGTTTTATGGGGTGCAGGTTTGCTCGCTGAGCTGTAGGTTTGATATCCAGACCTTTCATTAACTGGCTCGATAACATCATCAGTGGAGACCTCCAAGTGAAGCGAAGCTGTTGTCTCCTGCTTTTAAGTTTTATGTTTGTCCTGGATGGGTTTCCTGGGGTTTGTGGTGATGTCATTTCCTGTTCGTTCTCTGCGGGGTTGATAGTTGGTATCTAGATCTATGTGTTTGTTTATGACGTTGGAGTGTCAGACCTCTAGGAGTTCTCTGGCTTGTCTTTGCTTAGCCTGTCCCAGGATAGATGTGTTGTTACAGTCGAAATGGTATTGTTTTTTTCTCCATGTGTAGGGCTATGTGGGTGTCATTTTGTGGCTAGCTGGTGTTCGTGTATCCTGGTGGCTAACTTTCTTCCTGTTTGTCCTACGTAGTGTTTGTGGCAGTCCTTGCATGGAATTTTGTAGACGACGTTGGTTTTGTCCATGGGATGTACTGGGTCTTTTAAATTTGTTAGTTTTTGTGTGAGAGTGTGGGTGGGTTTATGCTTCCTCTGAAACACAAACTTCCCGTCACTGACTTTGTGCAATTTTTGTTGCTGAAGGTTTGCTCACGACCCTCCCCTGTCTGTATCCCATTGCAGAGACAGTGTCAACACGTGACATCTTATGGAATGACTATTCTGGTGTCTGAGCAAATTGAACTCCAGTCCATTCAGCCCCTTCATCCAAATCAATAATCAGGATTATAAACTGTTGATGACCCCACACTGATCCCTAAGGAATTCCACTAGTGACAGCTTTCCAACATGGAAATAAATAATAATCTCTACTCTGTATTTCCTACTAGCTGACCAGGGCTCCCCTGTTCCTGTGTATCTGCCCAGAAAGGTTGCATGGTCTCCTGCTATGCTGTGTAGCTGAGTGTTGATTTGTTTCTGATCTCAGTGATCCTCCTTCCATCCATTTGTTGTCAGATGATCAGGTATAGTTCGTACCGTCAATGATCCTGATCCCTGAGAGTTTAAAAATGAGCACAGAATATAGACCAAGATCTGGGGGGACCGCTACCCGGTCAGAAATGCGGTCTTTCAGATGCAGCAATAGAACCATTCTGCAATATCAGTCATGTGCTCAATTCTCACCAGACAGACACTGAGGAAGAGGGGAGATTTCCTATTAGCCTGATTAACATGTATCCCCTTAACAATACAACCAATAATGTTAATCATTAATATCATTTTTGGCTGTTGGTGATGTGTTGAAAAATTGTCGCAGTCACTACACATTAAAATAAAGTATTGTCTTTGAGAGGTGACCTTATACATGTTTTCAATATCATGAGGGGCATGGAAAGGGTTAATAGGCAAGGTATTTTTCCTGGAGTAAGGGAGTGCAGAACTAGGAGGTATAGGTTTAAGGTGAGAGGGAAATGATATCAAAGGGACCTAACGGACAACTTGTTCACACAGAGTATGGTGTGTGTATGGAATGAGTTGCCAGAAAGAGTGATGGAGGATGGTGTGATTACAATATTTAACGTCATCCAGATGGGTATATGGAAAGGAATGATTCAGAGGGAAATGGGCAAAATGCTGGCAAATGATACTAAATTACTGTAGGACATCTGGTTGGAACGGACGAGTTGGATGAAAGAGTCTGTTTCTCTGATGTATATCTCGAAGACACAATGACGGAACCCTTCATTCTATTCCTGTGTATCTCCTTAGAGGGGCAGAATGTCCCCCCCCCCCCCCCACCTCATTGCAGTGATACTGACTGGCTGAATGAGGTATTCCTCTCACTCTGTAACAGGCTCAAGGGGTGCAGTGAGCGAACAACATATGAGATAGAGCTCCAGCCGGCTGCTGAGTTTATGAAGATCATGGCTGGTCTGTTTGCGGCTTAAAACTCGAAAGAAATGGACCATTCAGCCCCTCAAACGTATCCCACATTCCCATTGACTCTGTTCAGTAAAGTTTTTATCAAACTCAGCCTCACTGCTCTCTTAGGCAGACATTTCCGATTGCGTAAACTACAAAGCGTACAAAACTGGTGCAGAACTAGAGTGTTTCGTCCATCAAGTCTAATCAGCTGTTCGATCATGGCTGACATGTTTCACAACAAAATTCTCCCGCCTTCACACTGTAACGCTTGATCCCCTTATCAATCGAAACATATCTATCTCTGCCTTTAAGACAGAACTGTGTCTATGTCATCGTATGTCTGTGTGTGTGTTTCTGCTTATTGGCAGGTGACAGAGGGTAGTCTTTTGGACTGGAGGCTGGTGACCAGCGGCGCTCCACAGGGATTGGTGCTGGATCCACTTTTGGTTGTCATTTATATTAGTAATTTAGATGAGAATAATAGGACGTATCGTGAGCACGTTTATGGATGACACCAAGATTAGTTATATCGTGAAGGTGAAGAAGGTCACATAAGATTATAAAGAGATCATAATTAATTGCATCAATGAATCATAGAGTTGTACAGCACACCGGTTGGTACAACTCATTCTTGCCAACCATATGTCATAAATTAACTTTGTTTCATTTTCCAGCAGTCGTTCCATATCCCTCTAAACCCTTCTAATTCATGTCCCTATCCAGATGCCTTTTAAATGTTGTGATTGCAGCAGCCTCCACCAATTCTTCTGGCATCTCATTGCATACATGCACCACCCTCTGTCCATCTCATCTTAAACCTACGTCCTCTAGTTGTGGAGTTCGCTACCCTGGGATAAAGACCCTGACTATTCACACTATCCATGGTCTTCATGATGTTATAAAGCATTAGAATGTGTAAATGTGACTCCAATCAACATGACTGGCTGTGTTTTTGGTCATCCCGGGCCTAAATTTTGAAATTCAATACTGACACCTCTTCCTTCTGCATCAAGTCACTGTGCTAAAGCCATTTTAATCAACTTGTTCAGCCACATTTTGAAACACCTCTGTGGGATTTGAATCTAGATTTTTGTGCTTAGAGGTTGGGAAACCACAACCACTTGGCAACAATCCCAAAAGCTATAACATTAGTCTCCTGCATGTTTGTTCATCAGACTGTTGTTAAATACTGTGACATACCTCCTTGACAGGCAGGACTTGAATCTAGACCTTCTGGTCCGAGTGAGAGACACAACCACGCAAGTTCAGGTATTGGAATCTAACCCAGAGCTCTGGCTCAGAGGCATGGGCGTTACCCACTACACAAGACTTAAAACATGCCCAGATTTTGGGTCACATTTTAAATGTCAGCTTTCAGCTCGTTGTGGATTCATTAAAATTTGGTTCACTTTTACTGAATTACACAGTTAAAAGAACTATATTGTTTAAGAGATGAAAGGTATTTACCTCAAATATAGGATGTTGAGTTTATGTGCTCTGCCTTCGAGATAAATTATGAAGATCTTTAATTTTTTGGCTATGATTTCCACCTTTCGTGACTATTATCGGACATCTGCAATATGAGGGAAAGACATCCTGCAGACACACTCTGCACTATAAAGGATCAGGAATAGATACTTATCACTGAACACCAGAGATGCAGAAAGAAAATACTTTCTGGATCAAAAACACCCATCACTCTTTCCCGCCTGTAACGTGTGACGGCCCTCTTCTTAAAACCACGAAATGATCCAAGGCAGCGAACTACTTGCCAGCCTTTCTACCCCAGTACTATCACTCACTGGGCTGAGGAGTGGCAGATGGAGTTTAGTTTCGATAATTGCAAGGTATCAGAATTTGGTAAAACAAACAACGAGAGGATATATACAATTCAATGTCAGGCCATTCGTAGTGTTGTAGAACAGAGAGATCTAGTGGTTCTGGTATATTGCTTTGAAGTTTGCAGCATGAGTGGGCAGGGTGGGTATGAAGGCATTTGAATTGCTAGCCTTCATTGCTCAGACCTTTGAGTACATAAGGTGGAACATTATCTTCAAGTTGTGCTGGACATTCGTGAGGTCTCTCCTGAAGTTCTGTGTGTAGTTCTGCTCACCCAGTCACATTCAGGATATTATTAAACTGAAGACGGTTCAGAAAAGATTTACCAGGCTGTTGCTGGGAATGGAGTGTTTAAGTTATAAGGACAGTCTCGATAGACTGGGACCTATTCCACTGCAGCATAGAAGGTTGAGACTTTATCAACCTTCTCGAGGTGTATAAATCAATTCGGGGCACAGGTAATGTTGAATGGCAGGTGTCCTTTCCATCGGGTGGTGGATTTCAAGACTGGGGGTAATTTTAAGATGACAGGAGAAAGTTTAACAGAAGACATAGCGTCATAGAGCTGTCCAGCATGGAAACAGACCTTTCTATCCAACTCATCCCTCCTGACCAGATGTCCTTCATTAATGTAGTTCCATTTGCTAGCATTTGGCACATATCCACTAAACGCTTCCTTTTCATGTGCCCATGCAGATGCCTTTTAAATGTAATTGTACCAGCCCCCACAACTTCCTTTGGCAGCTCATTACATACACAGAACGCTGCAATTGAGACGGTTGCTCCTTAGATACGTTTCAAATCTTTCCCCTCTCACATTCAACCTATGCTCTTGAGCTTAGGAACGTGCTACATTGGGGAAAAGAGCTTGGCTATTCACGCTATCCATTCCACTTATGACGTTGAAACCTCTAGGATCACTTCTCAATCGCTGGTGCTCCAGATAAAGTAACCCCGGCCAGTCAGCCTCTCCATAAATCTCAGAACCCGCAACCCTGGCAGTATCTTTGTAAATTTTTCTCTGACTCCTTTCAGTTTCCACTCATCCTTCCTCTATGATTGAAACCATAATTGCACGAAGTATTCAAAAGCGGTCTAACCAATATTCTGTACATTCGCAATATGACCTGCCAACTCTTAAATTCAATGCACTGACCAACATCGTCAAGCATATCAAACAGCTTCTTCGTTATCCTATTTACCTGCGATTCCACCTTCCAAACACGATAATCCTGAACCCGAAGATCTCTTCGTTGAGCAACACTCCCCAGGAACATAACTTTAAATGTAAAAGCCAAGCCTTGATTTTCTTTTAAAATTGCAGTATTTCACATTTATCTGAAGTAAACTTCATCTGCCATTCCTCAGCCCATTGGATCATCTGATTAAGATCCAGTTATACTCTGAGATAACCTTTTTTCTATATCCACTGCACCTCCAACTTTGGTGTCATCTATAAACGTACTAATCATGCCTCCTATGTTCATATCCCAATCATTTATATAAATGACAAATAGCAGTGCACTCAGCACCGAACTTTGTGGCACTCCACTGGTCACATGCCTCCTATATGAAAAGCAACCCACCAGCACCACCCTCTGCCTTATATATTTGAGCCAGTTCTGTATCCAAATGGCGACTTCTCCTTCTATTCCATAAGCTCTAACCTTGCTAACCAGTCTACCATGATGAACTTTGTTGAAGTCCTTACTGAAGTCCATATAGATCACGTGCACTGTTCTGCCCTCGTCAATCCTTTTCATTACTTCTTCAAGCAAAAATGATCGTGTTTGTGAGACATGATTTCCCATGTACAAAGCCAAGTTGACTATCCCTAATTGGTCCTTGCCGTTCCAAATACATTACATCCTGTCCCTCAGGATTGTCTCCAATAACTTGCCCACCACCGATGTCAGGATCATTGGTCTATAGTTCTCTGGCTTTTTCTTCCCAGTTTGCTTCATGACGGCACCACGTTAGTCAGCCTGATGTCTTCCAGCACCTCACCTTTGGCTATTGATGATAGGAACATGCCACTAAGATTCCCAGCGCTCACTTCCCGAGCTTCCCACAGAGTTCTCATTTATACCTGATCAGGAGCCATGAAGTGCATTTTGATTACACATCATTTGGTTCATGTATGGATGAACGTCCTGAGAAGTGATGGATGTGGGTAAAGTTACAACGTTTAAAAGACATTTGATTAAGTACAAGAGAAGGTTTGGGAAAATATGGTCCAAGCGCATGCAGGTGGGACTGGCTTAGTTTGAGATTATCATCAGCATGGACTGTATGAGCCGATAGCTTTGTTTCCAAACACCCAGTGTAACTCTATGACACCATGAGTGTTTGTATGCCCAAGCATGTATCTGCATATTTCTTTCCGCGCTTGTCTACTTTTGTGTGTCTATATATGTCTCTGTCTGCCCCCTGAGTGTATCTATCTCTCTGTGCGTGTTATGTGTCTGTTTCTGTGTGTGTGTCTGCGTCTGTCTGTGTATCTGTGTGAGTGTGTGTTAATGGTCCTGTGAGCTGCTGCCCTCACCCTGTCCCTCGTAAACTGAATTCCCGATGATTCTCACTTTCCACTCCCACCTGTACAGCAGTGTGGCGAGGCCAGCAGAGACTGACAGCAACAGAAAGCTCAGCTGGCCTGGCAAAATCTGTGGACAGAAATGAAAGTTAACCTTTCCTCTTAGAGTGACTCTTCCTCAGAACTCGTGTCAGGGGGATATTACATTACTTTAAGTACCACAGAGACTGTCAGTCTCGCCCCACACTGATACACACAGGTACACACAAACACTAATACAGAGTCATAGAGACACTCACTTATACTCGGAAACTAATACAGACATGGGGTGTCTTTCAGTAATTCTTTTGTTCCATGTTTTTCTTGTCAATATTTCACTTATATTGTCTGGTGTGTGTCAGTATTTAAGTCTGTCCTCAGGGAGTGTGTGAATATTGCACTTGCTCACAATAGTGAGTGAGTCGGTATTTCTGTGTGGCATGTGACTGTAGGACAATTTCAATGTTTGCAGCTACCAAACGTGGAAGAATTATAAAGTTTGTGATGGACAGCGTGGAACTCCAACAGGACATTCACACGTTCGTGTAGTTTTCAGGCTTATGGCAGATGAGGTTCAATGCAGAGCAGTGTGCGGTGATGCACTTCGGTCGGAAGAACATTGAAATACAATGTAAAACAGGCTGTGCCATTATAAAAGGAGTGCAGGATCAGAAAGCCCTGGGTGTATTTGCGCACAGATTATTGAAGATGTCAGGACAGGTGTGGAGAGCATGAACTATCACAGATTAGTTTCAGTATCTGAGCTGTTTACAGTGGGAGGTGTAGGAGGGAGCCTCCGTGCTCCCTTCCAGGGAGATGGTAGTGATGATGTGTTGTGAGCCCACCCTCCTGCCCACCGAGACCGTGGGGATTCCATTTGTACAAACTCGACACAAAAGGGAGATGGCATCAGGGCCACGGCTTCTAAGTTGTGCCGGGGGAAACGGAACTGCCAATGGGTTTAAAGTGAGAATTGCCCTTCACTGAACATTGCTCCTCACTCGGTCGGTGGGACGTGGATGTTTCAGAATCTCCACACGAAGCGTCCCGGTCCTCTCCGAAAGGTACCAGTGTCCTCCCCACATGGCAGGGGGAGGGGGTGAGGGATCGGATATTGGGCACTCCACCACCTGGCTTGGCCCTTTCTGTCCTAGTTCAGGCTGTTTCTCCTGGAATGGGAGGAAGGGAGGGAGGGTGGGAGTGGGTGGCCTTGCTCTCAGTGCTGGTGCAGGTGGGGAGGGTGGACATGGTGAGGTGTCCGGAGGGAGTCAGTCCAGAGTGATGTGTCCATGCAATGCTGTTAGTGTAAGGTATGTAGTGGAGGGAGACAGAGAGGAGTGGGGGGGAACAGAGAAGGCGATGCAGTGAGAGTGGTGGAGCATGAGCCTTGTTCGGGATTGGTGCTATGACAGATATACAGTGAGTGTGAGGGAACAGAGAGAATGCAGTGACCCTTATACTGACAGAATGTGGAAGGTTTTTGATGCTTGTCCTGTATTGCTGGACATTTCTTCAGGCTGCAGATACTGCACTGAGGTGCATGGTGAGCTCAAACCATGTTCAGTGTGTCTGCTGGTGTGGTCCACTATGGGAAGAAAATGGTCCTCCTCTGTACTAGCACATCAACCAGGACGTCCTTTCCCCATCGACAAATCATCGTACATTTGCCCCATATCTTCCATGCTCGGGGTAAACTGTGCAGGACAGCTCTGAATTGAGAAAGCTGAACCGTGTGCCCATTGGCCTTTTAAAGATGGCACCAGTGCCAGGGATCATGTATTATCCAGGGATATCCGGGCGATGGTGAGTACCTCCAGCCATGATGGGTGGGAGAATCGGGTTGGCATTGAATGAGAGGGACACCACGGAGTGGGTGGGTAGTTAATGAGGTGTGTTCAGTAAGATAGCACCAGGAAACTAATACGACCTCGTGCAGACAATCCCTCTGTCACACTCAAGAAAAATGTCACTGAGACAAGTTATTGTTAGATACAGCCCAATGAATCGAAGTCTATGCTGACCCTTCTCCAAGTTACAAAGCTGCAGAACAAATGCTCATCCAATACTTTCCATCATCTGACCTCACACCAATATCCTGTTCACCCATCATTCCTGGAAACACTGGCTTATGTTGCAGGATACTGTTGAAACGTTTACATTTCAACATTCTGGAACCTGGGAACACATCCATCCATGGCAATGTCTCTCAATTTCGCCCTCGCTGTCTATACCCCAAACTACTTCCTTTTTTTTGGTGTTAAAACTGATTCCCAGGCGATCGGTCTCTGGGAGTCTTGTTCGCACCCACAGTACCCCTTATAATGACACAGTGTAGTTATGGAGCTGTAAATGGATGGGAGCTGCACATTCTGTCAGCATGGACTGCAAGTTTCCCCACACTGGACAGTGATCTAAAGCAGTGTTACTGAGCAATGTACTGGGGTGGTGGACACAGTTCCACACCCTGGTCACATGTCTTACCTGGGTTTATAGATCAATGCTCTGCTGTGGTCTGCATACCTTTCCACCCTGGGTACATTGTGGCTTTCATTGTGCAGTACATCAGCCCGGTCTGCACAGTGCTTCATGCTGAAAACATTTCTGATCTGGGTTTATAGAACAATGCACTGCTATGGTCCGCTCAGTGTGCCTCTTTGGAGCAATTGCAGAGTTATGTTCAGCAGTACACGAGCCTGGTCTGCACAGTGTTTCATGCTGAACAGATATCTCCGGATTTATGGTGCCACGGCTGGTTCTTTGAGATGTATTGAGAATGTGATATAACTAATCATTTCAGTCGATATGGCAATGACTTTATTTTTGTTCTCATTCTTGTGATTGGACCCTCCAAATTCTGAATCCTCCGGCCAGTCCCATTCTTCAGTCTACTTGCATATTTTGGCAACTTGTCCCATGAGTAATTAGATTAGATTAGATTAAGTACAGTGTGGAAACAGGCCCTTCGGTCCAACATGTCCACACCGACCCGCCGAAGCGCAATCCACGCATTCCCCTATATTTAACCCTTTACCTAACACTACGGGCAATTTAGCATGGTCAATTCACCTGACCTGCACATCTTTGGACTGTGGGAGGAAACCGGAGCACCCAGAGGAAACCCACGCAGACACGGGGAGAATGTGCAAACTCCACACAGTCAGTCGCCTGAGTCAGGAATTGATTGTCTAGTTATAATGTGAATAACTGTCCTGTCTATTTCCCTGGTCTTTGACATTGCTCACCCTGGAGCATCGGGATTCACGCGATAAACCTCAGTGAGGTCACTCCTCAGACTCAACTCTCCAGGGAACATTGCCCCAGCCCATTCACACTCTCCGTGTAGCTCAACATCACCCGCTACCTCAACATCAACGCCATACTTATAAATCTTGTACTGCACCCTTTCAAGTTTAACAACATTTTTTCTATAGCAGTAAGAACAAAATTCAAGGCAGTATTACAGATGTGGCTGAACCTAGTGAGTAGGCGAAAGCGAGTACTGCAGATGCTGAAGATTAGAGTCGAGAGTGTGGCCTGGAAAAGCACAGCATGTCAGACAGCATCCAATGAGCAGGAAAGTCAATGTTTCGGGCAAAAGTCCGATTCCTGCGGAAGGGTTTTTAATCAAAACATCGATTTTCCTGCTCCTCGGATGCTGCCTGATCTAGCCTGGTTTTCCAGCACCACACTCTGAATCCAGTGTATACCTCAGATGGCCCTCATCTTCAAGCAGTATATTTTAAAATCAGGGTGGTGATTGGCTTGGGTGGAGGGGGGAGGGGGGGGGGCGGTGCTAGAGCGGTGGGAGGCGTAACATGCAGGTGTTGTTTGTAACAGACCAATCTCAATTCTTGTGATCCCTTTGCCCTTATCATTATTAACTTTAACTATTCACTGCTTCAGAACATACTTCTCTGGCTTAACCCATCTGCTGTTTGAACCTTGAGCTGTGAAATACAGACTTAATCTTGACAACAATCTGCTGCTGACACTCTCGGTTTGAAACCTGCAGAAACAAATCTGATTCGAAATCTGACCAAAATCCCATCTGTCTGACATTCCTGAGCACACATATACATATGTGTGTGTGTGTATATATATATATATATATATCTCGCTCTTGTTTCTAGCAATGCCTGTATTTTAATGTTCTTAAGCACTTTCACTCATCTGTCTATGAAACTTCCCTCAGTCTCTCTGTGTCACTTATCCAAATCCCTGCCTGTTGTTCATATTTAACCTGTTTTCCTACAAGTGCATTTTCTCTCAAACAATAATTTTCACATTCAACCAGACCAAATGCACGCCCCCTCTACACACACACACACACACACACACACACACACACACACACACACACACACACACACACACACACACACACACACACACACACACACACACACACACACACACACACACCTTATACTGGTCCAATGGAGACAGAAACCTTCCCCTGCTGTGTGTATTTGATATTTGTATCGTTCCCATCTGATAGTAAAGGTTAGCAATACTCCTCTTGCTGGGTAGATAATCCAGGTTACTGAGCATTGCACTAGCACAGTCTGCACAGCTCTCCATGTTGGTGCATCATCTTGTCCCAGCTTATGCTGCTTGAAGTGTTCTGTAAAGCCGATTCAGAATTTGATGAAACAAACTATTTCAGCTGATCAGAAAATAACTTTATTTAATGTTCTCATTCTTGTCATTTTGCACTCTTAAGGGTTCAATCCTACAGTTAGTCCCACTACCCAGTCTTTTTCTACATATTTCCACAACACGATCTCAGTTAATTAAATGTCTGTTTCGGTCTTTAATGTGAATCTCTCTGACCCTGTGTATCTTTCCCTGGCCTTGGGTTTTGGCTCCCTAGTGTATCAAGTGCTGGCATTGTGAAGCTCAGAGACAATGAAATGGTGTGTGTCAGGCTGCTGTCCACTTCCCAGTGTGTCCCATATGGTGCTGCATGGACGGGGGAGGGTGGTGTGTGTCGGGCTGTTGTTCACTTCCCGGTGTGATCCATGCAGTGTTCCATGCTCAGGGGAGTGTGTGTCGAGCTGTTGTTCACTTCCCGGAGTGTGTCATGTGCTGCTCTATGTTGGATAGGGGTTTCAGCAGCTTTGACGCACATCTTATAAACTTGATGTGTGCCTGTCCACTGAACGTCTGACTTCTGTGTTTGTCCCTTTGAGCTGATCGTGTGGTAATTAACACGAGGAAGCCCATTGAGTATTATTGTAAAGGACCCGGTGCCTAACATCTCTGATAATGCTGTCACTTTAAAAAAAAAAGGTTATTTGCTCCTTTTCTTTAAAGAGCGATCTTAAAGGCAGAACTGCCTACTGCAAATGGCTGAAGTAAATAACTTAAGAGGCTTTTAGTATTTTTTTATAAATATTTATAACAATGGTCAGCACACAGACCAGACTTTCCAGGTTTTCTGAACTGTAACAATCACCAGGTGCCTGATATGGGAGAAGGGTTGGATGCTTGAGTAAATGATCCCTCGCTGCTATTCTGTCTGAAATCTGTCTTGATGTTGTTTCCTCCTGGATTGGCGAACTGCATGCATGACTGACTGGCCTTGGGTGTGCCTTTTTGCCAAGGAATGAGATTATGTGATGATCGTACATTGGAACAGTTCATTAGTGGAAGGTACTGTGTCTATTATTCTGTTAAGATTTCCAGTAGTTAAGTTATTCTACATTCCTCTTTTTTGCATGTATTTTTATTAGAGTGTTTAAATACATTGTGTTTTGCTTTCCGTTGAGTGGTTTGAACAGCTGCATCACATCTGGAACACCCATTTCACATCGACCTTTACTATAAGACAACGTTGGCGTCCAGGCTGTCATCTTAAAGCATTTTAAGGCAGTCTGGTCTGGTCCATAGCAAAGTGGGGACTCTTGTCCGTTTCGGAATCGATAATTACAAATTGAGTTTAGGTTCAGAATCCTTACAGTGTGGAAACAGGCCATTTGGCCCAACAAGTCCACACCAATCCACCGAAGAGTAACCCACCAAGACACATTCCCCTATCCTAATATTCCATATTAACCACTGATTAACCTGCACATCCCTGAACAGTATGGGCAATTTAACACGGCCAATTCACTTAAAATGCACATCTTTGGGCTGTGGGAGGAAAACTGAGCATCCAGAGGAAACACACGTGGGGAGGTGGAGAATGTGCACAGGGAGATTATTGGGCTCAAAGGCGGCGTTTAGTAGTTGTTAGTGTCTTTTGTTCTGCGTGTTGAATTCGGTTGGTTTGAACAGTGCTTTGCGTGGTAATGGTTCTTTCTGTGTCTAAGAATTCTCTGGGTATGGAAGAAGTGAAGTCAGAGATTTTACAAAAGATGAGCAAGAGCTGAAAATGTGTTGCTGGAAAAGAGTAGCAGGTCAGGCAGCATCCAAGGAACAGGAGAATCGACGTTTCAGGCAAAAGCCCTTCATCAGGAATAGAGGCAGAGAGCCTGCCTGAAGGATAGAGAGATAAGTCAGAGGAGAGTGGGGGTGGGGAGAAAGTAGCATAGAGTACAATAGGTGAGTGGGGGAGGGGATGAAGGTAATAGGTCGGGGGGAGGGTGGAGCGGATAGGTGGAAAAGAAGATAGGCAGGTAGGACAAGTCAAGGGGACAGTGCTGAGCTGGAAGTTTGGAAAGTTTGGAAGGTGGGGGAAAGGGAAATGAGGAAACTGTTGAAGTCCACATTGATGCCCTGGGGTTGAAGTGTTCTGAGGCGGAAAATGAGGCGTTCCTCCTCCAGGAGTCTGGTGGTGAGGGACCGGCGGTGAAGGAGGCCCAGGACCTCCATGTCCTCGGCAGAGTGGGAGGGGGAGTTGAAATGTTGGCCCACAGGGCGGTGGGGTTGATTGGTGCGGGTGTCCCGGAGATGTTCCCTAAAGCGCTCTGCTAGGAGGCGTCCAGTCTCCCCAAAGTAGAGGAGACCGCATCGGGAGCAACGGATACAATAAACAATATTGGTGGATGTGCAGGTAAAACTTTGATGGATATGGAAGGCTACTTTAGGACCTTGGATGGAGGTGAGGGAAAAGGTGTGGACGGAGGTTTTGCAATCCCTGCGGTGGCAGGGGAAGGTGCCAGGACGGGAGGGTGGGTTGTAGGGGGGCATGGACCTGACCAGGTAGTCACGAAGGGAACGGTCTTTGTGGAAGGCAGAAAGGGGTGGGGAGGGAAATATATCCCTGGTGGTGATGTCTGTTTGGAGGTGGCGGAAATGTCGGCAGATGATTTGGTTCATGCGAAAGTTTTTGTTTCAGGACCAAGGAAAAGTTTTTAGAATTGGCAGACAAGCTGTAGTTGGGATAGTGTTTGTCTGTGAGAAAAGGAGAGATAATTACAGCTATAGCTTGACATTTACATTTTGGTGAAAACACCATCGTAATCTTTGCAAATGGTTGGAATTCAATTGCAGAAGAGGCATATTGAACACAAAAAGGAATTGAAACAGTTTGAAATACAACTAAAAGTAGAATTAAAAGAAAGGGAGAGGAAGAAGAAAGACAGAAAAAGAACGAAGAAAAACAGGAAGAGAGAGAGAGTTTCAACTTCAAAAGTTAGCAATTAGGGACGAAAGTCAACTTAGCAAGGTGGAGATGAAGGCAGGCGATAGGCCGGATGAGGCGGAGAGTGAAGATGAACAACTCTATAGTAGCCAAAGGTCTGATGGGGATCTGTTTAAATATATTCTGGCATTGTCTACATTTGATGAGAAGGATTTAGAAGTGTTTTAAATTTCATTTGAGAAAGTGGCTAAACGGATGCAGTGGCCACTGACCAAGTGGATTTAGTTGAGCCAAGCAAAGCTGGTAGGTATAAGGAGTGAGATATTTGCCTCCCTATCGGAAGAGATATCTGGCCTGTATGTGGGGGTAAATAAAGCCATCTGAAATGCATATGAGCTTGTGCCAGAAGCCGACAGACAGTGTTTCAGGAATCTAAAAAAGCGTGCCTGGTTAAATGTACATTGAGTTTGAAAGAATCAAACAAAGCAATTTTGAAAGGTGGATAAGGGTATTAGAAACAGAGCAAACTATGACACTCTCAGAGAGATTCTTACTTTGGAGGAGTTCAAACATTCCTGCAGTCGTGAGATCTCATGTGGAAGAGCAGAGAGTTAAAATGGCAAGCCGAGAAGCTGAAATGGCTAATGATTAGTAGTTGGTCCATAAATCAAAGTTTGGCTTCTGTGAGGGATGGAGAAGAATGTGTGAGATCTTAACATATATACCTGTGAGAGTAAGGTTTAATGGCCTAGGCCAGGAGTAGCAGGTAAAGGGGTTTCAACAATGAGTGGGACAGAAGCATGTAAATCTTGTAAGCTGAGACATGGGGAGACATGTCATTGAGAAGGACTATTGGAGAGATGAGATTTGCTCCATTATGTAATGTTTGGTTGGAGTGTCCGGTGATACCATTAACAGAAATATTTCACAATTGGGCTTTGAGCTTGGTGTTGGCGTTACAACATTTCAGCATTTAACTTGTAAATAACGTGCCTGAGACAAATTTCCATACGATATAACTCCAAAATGTATTTGGAGAAATTTAGGGAGAAAACGTCTGGGCTATTCAGATAGATGTTGTTATTATTGCCATTCAATTTGAAAGTTGTACAGGTGACAGGACGAGAAACCATACTTGCTGTCAAGTTGTCAAGACTTGGATAAAGAAAGACAGAGGTGTTCTGTGGCCAGAGTAAACTGACTGAAATAGAATGGAGTTGCGAATGTTTGCATACTTAGTGTCAATACAGTATATGGGTATTGTAGTCTACTAAAACAGTAAGAATAAGGAGTTTAAAATCGAGTCACCTTTGTACATTGATTGTTTTCTTTCAAAGGGGGAGTTGTGACGATACTATCACTTTAGAAAGGTTATTTTCTGGGATTTTTTGGAAAGAGGTCTTAAAGGCAGAGGTGAAGAGCTGCCCACTGAAAGTGGCTAAAGTAAATAACTGAGGAGGCATTTAGATTTTATTAAAATGGTGGGAAAAAATGGAAGGGCAGCGGCCAGCTCTCACAGACCAGGTTTTCTCATTTTGTTTTTCGCTGCAGCATTCAGAAGCTGTTCGGAGTCCCAGAAGGGTTGGAAACTTCAATATATGATTCCTAGCTGCTATTCTCTCTGAGATCTGTTCTAATTTTGTATCTTTCTGGATTGGAAAACTGCATGTAAGAATCTGCATTTGAGTTTATCTTTGTGCCAAGCAGTGTTTACCAGGAAGGTACGGCATCTATTGTTTGTTTAAGTGTTCCAACACACAAGGTATCCCAAATTGTTATTTTCTTTGATTGTATTTTAACTAAATCGTTTGAATAGATTATATTTTGCTTCATACTTCATATCTAGGGTTAAAATCAGGAAAGGTTTGGGTAAACATCTTAAAATATTTTACGGAGGTCTCTTCTGATGCATACCTCTCGGAGCTCAGGGGTTTCTGACTGACTCCTGTTATTGAAAAGTTAGTGGAGGTGCTGGGGATGGTTTGCTGGAGGTTGTGCTGTGAGCTGCCTCACACATTCAGGGAGACCTGAGGATATGGTGACCCAACTCTGGATGGAGCATGGGGACTGTATTTACAGCATCTGGGTCTGCAATATGAACACCAAATTGAGCAGAGGCTGCAGAGAAAAAAGCTCTGAAACCATGAAGTGTGTGTATGTGGGGAAAGGGATCTGCTCTATCCACCCGGGTTTTCCAAGACCAGTTTCCCAAGCTGCAATTAACCCAGGAGCAGACTGTGAGGGGATCCTGATTCAACAAGGAGCTGGTCACATAGCAGTGTCACCTCGTAAAACATGACCTGCAGCTTCACACCAGGGGAGGACGGTGTTTGTTTCAATCAACGTTTATGATCCGGAACTTTCCAGGCAGGACTGGGTGACATATCCACCATTTCCCAGTATGCCGACACCAATGTCACCATTCAGAGACGGAAGATGAGGTTAATGCAATGTTTTCTCCATTAGCAGAGAACTGCCGAGTGTATCCTTGTTTACCCAGTAAAGCGGGATTCCCAATGATGTACATGGCTCTGCGGGTCCCCATGTCATTGAGGAGATGGAAGGGAACTGAATGACATCTCACTCCATTAATGTTACAGTGCGCCCATGCACAGTACATCATGTTGGTGAATACCCACTGTCCTGGCAGCAACCACAGCCTCTTCATTTAGAAGCAGTCAGATCATCTCTTCATCATCGGTCTCCATGTAGAAAGAAATGAATGTATCTTAAAGGCCGTCCCCTTGCTACACGTTTCAAAACACTGTCCCCACTGCCAACCAACAACATCAAAATATCCGGTATGTACTGAGAGCAAGTGGGCCCCTGGGAATGTCACAGAGCAGACCATCAGGGAGATGGAGCAAAACCTCCCATGTCTGAACGGGTCTGAGTGAACGCCCCAGCACACAGTAACACTAAGCCCTGTAATCTCTCTCCTTTTCAGTAACATACTCCCTTCCATTCTTCCTGTAAATGTAATAACAGGTTATATCATATTATATTCCACCTGCCGCTCTTGATAATTTAATGTCTACCTTATCACAGAGTCATCACCAAATGTAGTTACAGTACATCTGTTCCAACCTCCTGATCATTGATATAGATTGCCAATAGTTGAGGACCCAACACTCGTCACTGTGTGACTCCACTGCTGACGTTTTGTCAAATTGATATATCCGGAGTGCCTGCTTCCTGTTTGATAACCTCCCCCCATTCCTGTGTAACACATTCGAGGGGCTAAATAAGAACAAGGAACATTGGTCAGTAATTCAGCCGCTCCAGCCTGCTCCACCACTGAATACAATCATGGCTGATCTCATCGCGGCCTCTGTTCCACTTTCCAGACGTTCGCCATCCTGAAACTCTGGTCTGTTGTTGTAGATTGCTGCACATGATAAAATATCCACTCCACATCTACACTGTCAATTACTTTTAGCATTTTACAGATTTCAATGAGATCTCCTTTCATTATTAGAAACTTGAGACGACAGACTTGAACTGCTGTTCATAAGACAAACCCCTAATCTCTGGAATCAATCTAATGAACCCCTTCTGAATTACCTCCAATGCAAATGCATTCTTCCACAAGTCAGGGCACCCAAACTCTACTCCAGTTGCAGCCTCACTAATGCCTTGCATAGCTACAGCAACATTCCTTACATTCCTACTCTATTCTTTCACAAATAAAAACTGAACCTACGCTTGACTTTCCCATTACTTGCTGTACCTGCATGCAGGTTTTCTATGATGTGCACGTGAACACATAGACCCCTCTGCACCTGAGCACTTTGAAGTTTCTCCCCATTTATATAATAATTTGCCTTTCTATTTCGCTGGCCAAATTGAATAATCTCATAGTTATCTACTTTAATTTCCATTGCCAAATGTTAGCCCATTCATCCAACCTATCCAGATTCACTTTTAAAACTCTTACATCTTCATTCGGAAGTAATTTCCCATCAATGTTAGTGTCATCTGAAAAATTGGTTATAGCATTTTCTATCCTGTCAACCGAATAATAATATTGATGACAAATAGTTAATGCATGAAGACTGAAATCTGTGTCACCCCACAAGGTACATTTGTCAAAAGAAAATGACACATTTATTCCATTTGACTGTATTTTGTTGGTTCACCAATCCTCCATACAAGCTAATAAATTACTCCTAAACCCATGCTGGAACCCATGATATTACTCTGTGGAGAAGCGACACATCCAATCCCTTCTGGAAGACCAAATATATTCCATCTCCAGGATTCCCACTATCCACCTTGTTTTTGACATCTTTGAAGAACTAAAGCAAACAATTCCAAAACGATGTCGCCTTCAGAAAACTATGTTGACTCTGACAGAGTGTGGGTTAACTTTGCAAATGTCCTGAACAATGGATTCCAACAATTTTCTTAAAATGTCCGGTAGTTTATCGTTAAACTTTACTCTCTATCGTATACCATTATGATAAGTTCTTCCCTTTCGACAACCTTTACCTTTTCTTTGAATTCCTGTTTAACAGGCACAAGGCTTTAAGTGATCTGCTCCAATTGCTGTGTAAGAGCCATGTGTGGCTGAATGGACTCATCATCCTGCTGGTGCACAAATTCGATAGACTGATGTCTTTCTGGTGTTCCATGCTGATGTCTCCAAGGCCAGAATGACCTCCACCTGTTGATAAGCTAGAGGGTTGGGGGATAATGGAATCTTCCTGTTGCTATGTAACAGCTCGAGGGGCTGATGGCCCTTCTCATAAATCTCCATAACAGGCTGGAGAAAAAGTGAACGGTCTCCTCATGCATCCCTGAGATGGGAACGAGGGAGTGTTTGGTCTTCTCCTGTTCCCTTACAACAGACACGTGTCTGAATTGCCTCCTCCTTTCTCATAAAAAAAATCTCAGATAGATTGTATCCTTATCCGATTCACTTGCAACTGGCTCAGTGGGGTTGAATGGCCTCCTGTTATCCCAGTGTAACAATCGCCAGTCACTGTGTGGCCTCTTCCAATTCCTGTGTAACAGACTTTGACAGGGCTGAATGGATTGATCCTGTTGTTGTGTAATAGGAAACTGGTCCGTTATGGTCTACTCTGGGTCTAGTGGTATAGGCTCGAGGGGCTGATTGGCCTCGTCCTGTAACTGCATATCAGGCGTCAAGCGCTAAATAGACCCGTCCTGTTCTGGTGTAACAGCGTTGAAAGCCTGAATATCCTTCTGTTGTTTCTGTGAAACAGGCTGGAGAATGACATGGATTTCTCCATTATGTGTGTAATTGGCTTCTGTTGCTGACTCCTTCTGGTCATCTACACTGAAATAAGATCATCTTTCATTCTTGTAAAGTCCAATGTCTATTGGATTAACCTGATCATCCATTCCTTATAAACTAACAGCCTCATTACACAAATCAGTTGAGGGAACTATCTCAGAACTGCTTCCAATTTAACAATATTCTTTTCTCAGTGAGGAGATTAACTCTGTTCACACTACCCCAGATGTGATCTCACTAAGATCCTGTACAGCAGCAACAGCGCTTTACCAGCCTGGTCTAATGTCCCCACCCAGGTTACAGCAGTCTCAACTGTCGCGGGAAATACACAGCATTATTGAAAGATCATTGTCCTTCTCTACTCCACCAGCATAACGGGAGATCTGGAGAAAATCTCAGAATAAAGCTCGAGAAGATCATAAATGATGTGGCCGGATAATTTCTACCATTAGTCTCCCCAGAACCAACTTCACTGAATCATAGAATGTGGAGCTCAGAAACAGCAAATGAGAAGCAAACATTGATGGGAGTTATATATTAAAGTGAAAGCTGCAATACAAATGCTGGAAGTGTTATAAAGCAGGAAATGGGATATACACGTTTGTGGGTACTGCAGTAATAATGTACTGTTTAAATTATATCTAAGCTGTGTTAACCCAACTGAATGCTCATGCTGCGAAAAATGGATTTCATGAGCATGCGTGAGATGGCTTGCATTAACATTATTTCGAGCACCGAGGTCGATATCAGGTTATTTAAGCATTAGTGTTGGATGATCAGAAGAGCTAATTAAAAACTTTGCTGTAAAGTACCTTTTGGGAACAGTGACCTCAACTTTTTAATTTGAGATTCGGTTCCCTACAGTATGGAAAGAGGCCCCTTCGGGCCAAAAAGTCCACATCAACTCTCCAAAGAGTAATCCACCGAGACTGGTTTCCCTCCGATTAATGCACCTACCGCTATGGGCAGTTTAATACGGCCATTTCACCTGACCTGCACGTCTTTGGACTGTGAGAGGGAACCGGAGTACCTGGAGGAAACCCATCAGGAAACGGAGAGAATCTGCAATCGCCACACAGACAGTCACCTGAGACTGGAATCAAATAGGGGGCCCTGTTGTTGTTAGGCTGCATTGCTCGACAATGAAGCAGGGTGCTGCCTCTATTGGTTTTCTGATGTTTGTGTACGCAACAGTTTTTGTTTTATTTGAAGTAACTATTATGAATCTGAGTCATGCAGCCATGAAGGTGTGAGGAGAAAGTGGGGACTGCAGATATTGGAGGTCAGAGTCGAAGAATGTGCTGCTGGAAAATCACAGCTGGTCAGGCAGCATATTAGTGGCATGAGAATCGACGTTTCAGGCATTCGCTCTTCATCAGGGATGAGGCTTGTGGCCAAGGGGGGTGAGAGATAAATGGGAAGGGGGGCGTGACGGGGGGGGGGGTGGGGAAGCCTGGAAAGTGAGAGGGAGGTGAAGAGGGGTTGAAAGTGATTGGTGATGAAGGGAGACAAAACGCCTCATCTACTGCATCCATTAAACCCAATGTGATCTTCTCTACATTGGCGCGACAGGACGTCAACTTGTGGATCGTTTCAGAGACCATCTCTGGTACAGCCACACTGGCCAACCTCACCACTCCACAAAGGACATGCAGGTCCTGGGCCTCCTCCATCGCCAAACCCTAACCAGCTGAGTAATGGAGGAAGTAAGCTTCATCGTCCCCCATGGGTCCCTTCAACCATAGGGGATCAATGTGGATTTCACCAGTTTCCCCATTTCCCCAAATCCCACCTTATCCCAATCCAATCGTCCAACTCAGCACCGCCATCTAGAATGACCCGATGTGTCCATTTTCCTTCCCACCTATCCACTCCGACTTTCTCGCTGACCTATCACTTTCACACCCCCCTCCATCTACCTATTAGCTCAAAAGAAGCAGCTTAGAAAAATGTCAAGTGTCGCAGTAAGCCAGTGGATTTAGAGAAATGTAGGGCCCAGCAAAGGAGGACCAAGAAACAGAGAAAAAAAATCAAAAAGAGAAAATGTACGCAAACAAAAAAAAACAACATAAAAACTGCTAAAAAGCTTCTATGAATGTATGAAACAAAAATAAAAACAAGATCAAACGTGGAACAGTGAGTGTGCGGACAAGGTAATTTATTGTAAAGAACAGAGACATTACAGGGAAAAGAAACAGATTCTTTGTGTCTGTCGTCATGGAAGAATATCCAGAAATTCTCCCAGAAACACCAAGTGACCATGGTACTTGTGTAATTAAAGTCTAAGATCATTCGTATCAGCGATGAGGTAGCATTTGCAAAGGATTGAGTGTTGATAAATCTGACAGACCAGGTTTACTTCATACAAAAATTTCATATTGGTTGCATTACGGATTTTCACATTATTTTCCGACACATTCCCGAAAGACAGGTAGCCAATCAGGATAAGGGACGGTTAGAAATATTATCCGCCAGTTTAAGTAGGGATGAAGATGGAGAATGGTGAACTACAGACCAGTAACTTGACATCTGCAGTCGGGTGTCTGTTGGACTCGATTACAAAGTACAGGCTACTGGATATATAGAAGGTAATGGGAAAACTAGGGAGCATGATAATGCATCGATGAAAGGAAAACCAGAACTAGCAAATAATTTTTTGGAACAGTTTGAAGATGATTCTTGTAGACATCAGCAATGAGGAAACAATGGATAACGTATAGTTCGATATTCAGGAGCATTTTTTAAGAACTCACATCCTAATATCATAAGAAAAGTTAAATCGAAAGGTATTGGGCAGAACATATGCAAATGGGAAAGTACAAATTAGGTTTACATTCATGTGAATGTAACTGGAATATAGAAGATGTCGTGCACCACTTGCATAGCGTGTTGCTGAGACAAACTGAGAGTATTGTATCCTGCTGTGGAGTCTCCATCTAAAAAAAGAACATATTGAGTACAGAGGAACTGCAAAAGGCATTCTCAAGATTCTTCCCTAAGATGGCAAGATTGGTTGGTTGGGAAACTCAGACTGTGATCTCGAATTTCTGATAATGAGAGGTGATCATAGTGAATCTTAGAAACATAGAGGGGACTGAATAACAGAGGGACATGGAAATCTGCAAGCAGGCGCAATTAGGGAGAATCCCATGATAGTCTGCACGGACAACACGAATAACAGAATAATCAGTGAACAGTTAGTGTCCATCAGAAATCAAGGGGCCAATCTGTGTGTGAAGCTGGAGAGCATTGAGAGATTGTGACATGGGATCTACACATTTGTTTTACTTGGGAGAAGGAGGAGGCAGGGACAGAATTCGAGAAGATGGATGGGGAAGCTCTTGAGCAGATTGATGTAAAATGCGACCAGGAATTTGAGGCTGGTAGAAATTTGGACTGTTGGCCAGGTCTGAATGAGTTGTATCGCAGGCTGCCGTTGGAGTCAAGGGAGCAAAGACCCTGAATGAAAAATTGAATTTGAATCTGACCATAGGGGAGGTGCCAGAGGACTGGAGAACAGCTAATGCAATTCCACTTTACAGTAAGGATGGTAGAGATAGACCAGTGAACTATAGACAAGCAAGTATTAGATCACTGTTATGGAAACTACTGGAGAAAATAGGGAAGGAGAAAATTGAATTCCAATCAGAGTGGCAAGGCTTGGTCAGGAATAATTATCATGACTTCAGCAGAGGGAAGTCACATCTAATGAAATTGAATTAGTTTGAGGAGGTCTCTTAATTAGTTTTGCAGCAAAGACATTGACAAAGTTCCACATGGGAAAGTGAACAATAAAGTAAAATCTCATGGAATCAAGGATACCTTGGAAATTTACAACGAAATTTGTCTTAGTGGCAGGAGACAGAGTGTGGTGGAGAAGGCTGTTTGTGTGATTGGAGACCAGTGGTCTCTGGTGCACCACAGGGATCAGTGCTGCGTCCCTGTTATTTGTGGTATTCCTAAATGGTGCAGATGTGAATGGAGGGGATGGGGTGGAGGTTGTGATAAATAAGTTTGTGTTTGCCCGGTTGGTTGGCAGTGAGGAGGAAAGTCTTATGTTACAGAAAGATACAGATGGAATGGATCATTGGCAGATGGAATATAAACCTGATAAATATGAGGCGATGCAGTTTGGAAGAAGGAAACAGACAGGGGAGGACTCAATGAATGGCAGCACACTAGGAAGCTCAGCGGGTGCTTCTCCACACATCCCTGAATGCGACTGGACAAGATAATAGGTTAGTTAAAAAGTGGACCTTGGGTGTAGCAATCATTAATTGGGGCATAGATTATAAGAGCTATACAGGGCTTCGGTTAGGCCAAGATGGAATATTGTGTGTAGTTCAGGGAGCCACATTACAGGAAGGGTGTGATGGTACTGGAGGTTGTGCAGAAGATTCACCAGGAGGTTCCTAGGGATGGAGCATATCAGCTATGGAGGGAGGCTGGATAAGGTCGCTTTTTCTTTAAATTTTAAACAGAGAAGGCTGAGGGGGATGTGATTCAGAAGGATAAGATTATGAGGGGCATAGACAGGGTGGATAGACAGCAGCTGTTTATTTTAGTCAGAGGGTCAAGAACAAGGGAACATACTTTTAAAGTGAAGGGTTTGAAGCTTAGTGAGAATTTAAAGGTTGTTTCTTTCTTACCCAGGGGGCGTTAAGGTCAAGAAATAACTTCCTGAGCGGAGAGTTATCATGGATCTCCTCACAACCTTTGAAAAGTGCATGCACGAGCACTTGGAAGTGTCATAACATTCCCAGCTATGGGCCTGGTGTAGGAAAGTGGGACTACTGTAGATCGTGCTGTATTTCTGACAGTACTGAATATATACTCCTGTGAGTGTATGGCTGTACAAGGTCAATAATTGAGCAGCCTAAGGCAGGAATTGATGGGTTTCTGAAGAGTACATTCATAAGGGTTATAAGAGTGAACTGTAATAGCTTGTCAAATGATGTCAATGTGAGAAATATCAGAAAACAAGTGCAGCTTCCTCACAATCTGAAACCAGAGAATGGAGAATGGGAAACAGGGAAATGGCAGAACTATGAAACAGTAACTTCAGTTCTGTCTTCACAGAACTTTCTAACAATACTAGGAAAACCAAGTCTGGTTTGGAAAACGATATAGTACATGGAACATAGAACATAGTAAGCAAATGGTTTAGGAGAAATTAATGGAGCTGAAGTAATGATCATAGAAAACACTAACATAGATTTATGAAATGGGAATTATTTTTGAGAAACAGACTGAGAGACAATTGAAAGAGAAGCAATAGGTGTAAAACATTTGGATTTTAAGAAAAAAATTAGTAAATCTCCAAGTCCAGTTTGCAAAATTAAATCTTAGTGGATTGGGGCGAATATATGGACATGTTTTAGAATGGGACAGCTGGCAGGAAACAGTGAATAGAAATAAACAGACTCATCAAGCAACAGCCTGACAATGTCCATAAGGTATGATTCTGTGAGTATGACTATGTCCCAGACACCCCATCATCTTCCCCGGATATCTCCTGTCTCATCAGCAGGACAGACACAGCAGAAGTGGCTGCACAGTGGGACACAGTTGGAAGGGAATTGCTTTTGGAGTCCTCAACAGTGACTCCGTATCCCATGATGTCTCATGGCGTTAGTTTACACATGGAAGCTCTTTAGATCAAGTAGATTGGATGGGGCGGTGTTTGTGCAGTGTGTCCAGGAAGCTTTTCTAACGCAGTATATAGATTGTCCGACCAGAGGGGAGGCCATATTGGATTTGGTACTCGGTAACGAACCGGGACAAGTGATGAGTTTGTTAGTGGGTGAACATTTTGGTGATGGTGACCACAATTCTGTGACTTTCACCTTGGTTATGGAGAGAGATAGGTGTGTGCAACAGGGTAGGTTTTACAATTGGGGGAAGGGTAATTACGATGCTGTAAGACAGGATCTGAGGAGCATAAGTTGGGAGCATAGGCTGTCGGGGAAGGATGTCGTGGAAATGTGGAACTTTTTCAAGGAACAGATACGACGTGTCCTTGATATGTATGTACCTGTCAGGCAGGAAAGAAATGGTCGTGTGAGGGAACCTTGGTTGTCTAGTAAAGAAGAAGAAGGAGGCTTACATCAGGTTGAGGAAATAGAGTTCAGACAGAGTAGTGGAGGGATATCGGATAGCCAGAAGAGACCTGAAAAAAGGGATTAGGAGAGCTAAGAGAGGACATGAAAAATCTTTGGCGGGTAGGATCAAGGATAACCCCAAGGCATTTTATGCGTATGTGAGAAACATGAGAATGACGAGAACGAGGGTAGATCCGATCAAGGACAGTAGTGGGAGACTGTGTATTGAGTCGGAAGAGACAGGAGAGGTCTTGAATGAGTACTTTTCTTCAGTATTTACGATCGAGAGGGACCGTGTTGTTGAAGAGGATAGTGTGAAACGGACTGGTAAGTTAGAAGAGATACTTGTTAGGAAGGAAGATGTGTTGGACATTTTCATCAACTTCAAGATAGACAAGTCCCCCGGGCCTGACGGGATATATCCTAGGATTATGTGGGAAGCAAGAGAGGAAATTGCAGTACCGTTGGCAATGATCTTTTCGTCTTCACTGTCAACGGGGGTGGTACCAGGGGACTAGAGAGTGGCGAATGTTGTGCCCCTGTTCAAAAAAGGGATAACCCCGGGAATTACAGGCCAGTTAGTCTTACTTCTGTGGTAGGCAAAGTAATGGAAAGGGTACTGAGGGATAGGATTTATGAGTATCTGGAAAGACACTGCTTGATTAGGGACAGCCATCACGGATTTGTGAAGGGTAGGTCTTGCCTTACAAGTCTTATTGAATTCTTTAAGGAGGTGACCAAGCATGTGGATGTAGTATACATGGATTTTAGGAAGGCATTTGATAAGGTTCCCCATGGTAGGCTTATGCGGAAAGTCTGGAGGCATGGGATAGAGGGAAATTTGGCCAAGTGGATAGAAAACTGACTAACCGGTCAAAGTCAGAGAGTGGTGGTAGATGGTAACTATTCAGCCTGGAGCCCAGTTACAAGTGGAATTCCGCAGGGATCAGTTCTGGGTCCTCTGCTGTTTGTAATTTTTTTTCATGACTTGGATGAGGGAGTCGAAGGGTGGGTCAGTAAATTTGCAGATGATACGAAGATTGGTGGAGTTGTGGATAGTGAGGAGGGCTGTTGTCGACTGCAAAGGGACTTAGATATGATGCAGAGCTGGGCTGAGGAGTGGCAGGTGGAATTCAACCCTGCCAAGTGTGAGGTTGTCCATTTTGGAAGGACAAATAAGAATGCGGAATACAGGGTTAACGGTAGGGTTCTTAGTCAGGTGGAGGAACAGAGAGATATTGGGGTCTATGTACATAGATCCTTGAAAGTTGCCACTCAGGTGGATAGAGCTTGTAAGAAGGCCTATGGTGTATTAGCGTTCATTAACAGAGGGATTGAATTCAAGAGTCGTGAAGTGATGTTGCAGCTGTACAGGACTTTGGTTAGGCCACATTTGGAGTACTGTGTGCAGTTCTGGTCGCCTCACTTTATGAAAGATGTGGAAGCTTTGGAGAGGGTGCAAAGAAGATTTACCAGGATGTTGCCTGGAATGGAGAATAGGTCGTACGAGGACAGGTTTATAGTGCTAGGCCTTTTCTCGTTGGAATGGCGAAAGATGAGGGGTGACTTGATAGAGGTTTATAAGATGATCAGAGGAATAGATAGAGTAGACAGTTAGAGACTTTTTACCCGGGTACAACAGAGTGTTACAAGGGGACATAAATTTAAGGTGAAGGGTGGATGTCAGGGGTGGATTCTTTACCCAGAGAGTGGTGGGGGCATGGAATGCGCTGCCCGTGGGAGTAGTAGAGTCAGAATCATTGGTGACCTTTAAGCGGCAATGGATAGGTACATGGATGGGTGCTTAAGCTAGGATAAATGTTCGGCACAACATCGTGGGCCGAAGGGCCTGTTCTGTGCTGTATTGTTCTATGTTCTATGAAAAGAAAACCTCCTGCTGATTACCACGTACCAGCCTCTCCCAACTGATGAATCAGTACTCCTCCATGCTGACCAATATTTGGAGGAAGCACTGAGGGTGACAAGGTCGCAAAGTGTACGCTGAGTGGGGGACGTTAATGTCCACAAACAAGAGTGACTTGGCAGCAGCATTACTGATCAAGCTGGTCGGGTCCAAAAGGATATAACTGCGAGACTGGGTCTGTGGCAGCTGGTGAAGGAACCAACAAGAGGAAAATACATACTTGACCACATCCTTACTAATCTGCCAGTTGCAGAAGAATCTGCCCATGACAGTATTTGTAAGATTGACCACTGCACAGTCATTGTGGAGACAAAGTCACACCTTCACATTGAGAATAACCTCCATAATGTTGAGTGGCAATATCACTGTTGTAAATAAGACAGACTTAAACAGATCTCGCAGCTCAAGTCTGTGTTTCCAAAAGGTGCTGTAGGTCAGCAATAGCAGCAGAATTGTACTCCCGTACAACCTCATGGCCTGGCATACCCCCCTCACAACAATTACCATCAAGCCAGAGGATCAACCTTGGATCAATGGAGAGTGCAGGAGGGCAGGCGCAGCACCAGAGATACCTGACAATGAGGTGTCAGCCTGGTGAAGCCACCAACCAGGACTACTCACGTGCCAATTGGCATAAGCAGTAACTGATAGACAGAGCTAAGTGATCCCACATGCAACGGTTCAGATCTAAGCTCTGCAGTCTTTCCACTTCTAGTTGAGAAACGTTATGGACAATTAAATAAGTCATTGAAGGAGGTGATTCTACAAGTAACCCCATCCTTAATAATGGAATAGCCTAGCACTTCAGTGCAAAGGATAAAGTTGATGCATTCGCAACAATCTTTAGTCAGAAATGCTGAGTGGATGATCCAATTCGGCCTCCTTCAGTGATCCACAGCAATTCAGTTGCCAGTCATCAGCCAATTTGATTCACTCCACACGATATCCAGAAACGGTAGGAGACATCGGATACTCCAAAGGAGACACATGCTGACAACATTCTGGCAATAGTACTGAAAACTGGTGCTGTAGAACTTGTCACTGCCCTAGCTAAGCTGTTCCCATATCGTTACAACAACGACATTTCCCCGATTAAGTGGAAAATTACCCAAGTATCTCCTATACATAAAAAGCAGAACAAATCCAATTCGGCCAATTACTACCCCATCAGTCTACTCTCGGTCATCAGTAAAGTGATGGAAGGATTCAGTGTTTTCAAGCAGCAACTGCTCAGCAATAACCTGGTCAACGGCGCTCAGTTTGGTCTCCACCAGGGCCACTCAGCTCCTGACCTCATTACCTTAGTTCAAACATGAACACAAGAGCTGAATCCCAGAGGTGTAATGAGAGTGACAGCCCTTAAAATCAAGACTGCCTTCGACCAAGTGTGGCATCAAGGGGTGTTAGCAAAACTGGAATCAATGGGTACCAGGGGAAAAATTCCCCGCTGGTTAGAATCATACCTGACACGTAGGAAGATGGCTATGGTTGATAAAGGTCAGTCAACTCAGCTCCAGAACAAGTCTATGGGAGTCCCTCGGGCAGTGGCCTCGGCCCAAACATCTTCAGGCCTGCTTCCTCAATGACCTTTCCTTTATTATAAGGTCAGAAGTGGGTATGTTCGCCAATAATTGTACAATGTTCAGCAACATTTGTGTCACCTCAGATACTTAAGCAGTCCATGTCCAAATGCGACAAGATCTGGACAGTATCCAGGCTGACTGGTGGCAAGTAATATTCAGGTCACACAAATGCCAGACCGTTACCATCACCACTAAAATACAATCTAACCACTGCTCCTTGGCATTCAACGGTGTTACTATCACTGAATCCACAGTGGGCTGCAGCGGTTCAACAAGGCAGCTCATCACCATCCTCTCAAGGGCAACAAGGGACAGGCAATAATTGCTGGCCCAACCAGTCACACCCAGATTCACGACATAAATGAATTGAAAAACAACATTTTTTTCACAGAGGAATGTTGCTGAGGTATCAAAGGGATCGGTGCTCGGGCTCCAGCTCTTCACAATACCCATTAAACATTTGGTTGCGGGAATCAAATACAATAAATCCCAACATGCGGACAGAACTAAAGGATGGTGGATTGTGAGTGGGTGAGGAGGTTGTAAAAAAGCTTCAAGGTGACTAAGACAAGTGGAGTGAATAGGCAGATACGTGGCAGATGGAGAGCAAGGTGGGTAGAGGTGACGGTGTGCCCTTTGCTGGGAACAAGAGATTCGCAGCCTATCGTTTGAAAAGGGTTTGTTTGAAACATGTTGATCTACAAAGGGACGTATGCTCCTTTTTGTTGTTTCCTTCTGAGCAGCCCTCCGAGGTCCCTGCAGCACAGTGAGTTCTGAACCCAGAAGTCAATACTGGGAATGGAATTTGCACGCTGACCAGTGTATATAAAGCCATCAAGTGGGGAGCTGTAACATTGCAAAGGATCTGGATCTCCCTGTTCACCAATTACTAAAAGTGATATTGCAGGAACAGAAAGCAGTTAGGAATATCAATGGTGTGCTGACCTTCATTTCAGGGTGATTTGATTCCAGGAGTAGGGGTGTCTTACTGCAGCTTTACAGGGCCTTGTTGGGACCCCATCTCGAACATTGTGCAGTATTGTGTGCAGTTTTGGTCTCCTTACCTAATAAAGGGCAAATCTGACATTAAGGGAGAGCAGCGAAAGATAACCAGACTGATCTCTGGGATGACAGTCTTGTTGTGGGAGTAGTGTTTGGGGCGACTGGGCCTGTATTCCATTGGGTTTAGGAAAATGAGTGGAGATCTCAGTGAGATATATAATACTCTGACAGGGTGAGACAGATTGGAAGCAGGGATGATAACTCCCCAGGCTTTTTGTGTCTAAAACAAGAGGCCACAGTATTAGGTACAGGCAGGCCATTCTGCATTGAGATTACAATAAATGTCTGCACTCAGAGACTGGTGAACCTGGAGAATGCAGTTGAAACTGGAAGCCAACACACTGAATATAAATAAGGATTTGGAGACAGTAAACGGATGGCGGGAGAGCAGGAGAACGGTGTGGAAATAAAGGGCCAGCCATCATGATATTGAATTGGGTAGAAAACTCGATGGACCAAAGGAAATACTGCATTTCCTATTTTATAGCTTCCCAAGGTTAACCACATTAACAGATATATTCAGTGTGTGGGATAAGTGCACTTTGGAGATGTTTGAAAATTAACGACAATGAGGAAGGCTCAATGTGTCATTTCCCGATGTTTCTGTGCAGTCTGTGAGAAAGTTCGGTAAATGTTGTCACAAGTTAGGAAGGAGGCCTCTGCAGGGTCAACAGGGCTGTGTTTACTGTTCCCTTTTCCGATACCGGCTGGGGCTGGGAGTTCTGTCCAGGTTTATCCTTCAAGACGTCGAAGCAGTTTGATACAATAGAGTGTCTTTTTTGGCCGATTCAGAGACCATTGAAGAGTTTATCACATGTCTGTGCGTCTGGAGTCACGTTTGTGCATAATCCAGTGACTTTTCCACAACAACACCATCTCCACATGGAGACCTATCTGAAACCACACTGAGCAGGATATTTCTGTGCTGCTTGACAGCTCTGTCAAAAAGAACTCCCACCAATGTCACTATTGTGATTGGACTGAGAGGGTGGTAATTGGCCAGATTGTAATTATTCTCCTCTTAGGGGACCAGACATAGCTGAATAATTTTCCACATTGCCAGAGAGATGTCAGAGTTGGAGCTGGAATGAAACAGCTTCCCCAGGGACACGGCTTGTTGTGCAGCCCAAGTCTTCAGTCCCATTGCAGGAATGGGGGTCAAGACCCATTGCCTTTGTTGTATCTACTGTGTTAAGCTGTTTCTTCATGTCACGTGCAGTGAATCAAATTGGTTGAAGACTGGCATCTGTGATTCTGTGTGCATCATGGCGAAGGTGAGATGGATCATCAACTCCACACTTCTGGCTGAGAATGGTGCAGATGGTGTTTTTGTGGAAAAGTCACTGGATTATGCTCATGCTCTGGCAGCTGGTGGAAGTTAAAAACAATTGATAAAATATTAAGATGCAAAATCTGGTGTCAGTAAACATTGACCTTGAAGCCAATGAAGATTATAAACACCAATTTGCTTCCCCAATGTACTTTCAGGAAGTGAATCTCCCGTGCTTTCCTGGTCTGGACTTAAACGTGCCCTGTTTTACACTGGTGTACAGGGCAGTTCTGTTATGTAGTATGGGGATATTTATGGAATCTTGTCCTCCAGTCATTTGTTTAATAATCCATCACCATTTATGACTGAATGTGGCAGGACTGCAGAGCTTCGACCAGATCTGTTGATCAAGTACGGTAGCTTTTATGTGTTAGCATCACGTTTAGGTTCACATGGTTCTGGCCCTGATATGTTCACCCACAGTCATTGCTGAAACATATGTCGTATTGATGGTAATGGCAGACTGAAGAGATTACCCCTGGGCAAAAATGTTACAGGTTGTGGTTGAATGCTGTTCTGCTTCGCCTGCTGCTGTGGTGTACAGCACTACATGAACACGCAGTTTTGAGCTGCAATATCTGCAATGCAATTCTGCTGTCTGTCCCTTAGTTCACATCGAGACCCATTCACCCATCAGCCCTGCCCATTCACCCATCAGCCCTGCACTCAGTGACCGTCTCTGGTTTCTGATGTGGAAATACTTCCATTTTCATATTCTCATTCTGCTGAGAGTCGGTCCCCGGGTCATGCTTCCAATCTGACACATGCTGCAAAACCAATTAACTAATTTTAATTCAACTTTTTAATTAATCTGTTTTTTTTTCTTTGATGTATACCATCTTCAATGTTTAAAATGAAAGTCTTTCCCTCTGTTTCTCTTCCTGACCATGATTAAGAGCTCTGCAGTGTCAGTGATACCAGCCTTATGCAATTTCAGTCAATGAACTCTCTGGATTCACAATCAACATCACCACATTGTATGTTTCCTCTTTTGGTTTGATGCCTTATCATTCATGGCTGCCTTGTCCTCCGATGAGCATGTTTCATCTCCTTTGGGATGAATTTCTGATATCCTCCGAATTATCCCCAGAAACTCCTACCATTGCTGCTCCATGGTCTTTCCTGCTCGGCTCCCCTACCGATTAACTCTAGCCAGCTCCTCCCACATGTCATTGTAGTTGCATTGCTCAATTATAATCACATTACATCAAGAAGAGAGCTATAGATTTAAACCGAAAAAAGGTGTTTTGAGAGAAGGGATGTGAAGAATAATTGGTACATTTTTAAACTAGATACAAAGAGAGAACGAGAGCGAGGATATAGATGAGAAAATGTGAAAAATGAGAAAATTTGATTATTGAAAGTTTTAGATGTATATCCCTCAATGTTTTGGCAATGCATGTGTGCTGTGGTCCTTTGTATAGTGCATTTACTACAGAACAATGTGTTCAAATGCTGGGTCTGATGGCAGAATTTTTATCTCCACTGATATGACAGACACTAACTTTGGAAAGAACACAGCAGGCGAATATATTGAATTCCTTGTAGAAAGGGGATTAACTGAAATAAGTTGGGATACCAGAAGCAAGAATTTATAATACACATCCTAATAAGAATGTGAGATTAGAGTCGAGAATTCGAGAAAATGAGGGAATATTGAGAGAAGGGGAACATATCATTTTAGATGAGCATCAAAAAATGTTTTATAAATTTTATACATCATGTGCATCATTTTCCGATAACTGTGCCTCCGTTGTTCATTTAGACTGTTGTACACATATGAAAAATGTTTCTTATCTGCACACACACATTGATTAAACAGTATATATAAAATCATTTTTAAGCCATTGACATTGTCCTATTGTCGTGTTATCAGGATACATGAACACCAACTGGCCACCAAAAGACACGACCCACTATCACTATGTTCCATACATACAGACAAAGAAGGGCACCACTTTGATTGGGACAACACACACACATGCAAAGACACACAAGGACGTTCTTCGAGGAATGGCATTCTAGCCAGAAGTCTATCAATAGACGCATCAATTTAGATGCTACCTACATTCTCTTCTAAAACAAGAACAAGAAATGACATCACCCACCTTAAGAGATCAAGATCTATAAATATAGAGGCGGGACACACCACCAGCGCTTCAGCAGACACTCTAACCGATGATGTTACCTAGTCATAGTGACAAAACGTCTGAAAACAAACCTTCAAGCTCAGCGAGCTAACTTGCATACATAGAAATTGACATTTTTCATTTATTAGTGGAGTTTGGGAGTTGTCTCTCACTCACTTTTAACAGATTACGAGGTGAGGTGAGCTTTTCTGGGTGTGTGGTTTCAATTAACGATATTGATGTCTCAACAGTTTGGGGCCTTGCCGTATGGGATTTGGACAGTATTAAACAGAAATGGGATACAAAAGGTTCCAGCAAATTCCAACACGTGGCAATTAGTGACCTAGATCTTCAAATAAAACCGGTGGGAAAATTCATTTAATTTTGTTAACTTGTGGTTGGTTAAATTAAAAGTGAGAGAAATGGCTTTTAACATTTCTGAAGAGGTTCCCAAATTTTCCAAGGAAGATTAAAAAGACAGAAGGACATATTTTTAGAATTAGCAAATAGGTTGGAATTTGGTTTAACCAGGGACAAAAGAAAATTTGAAATTGTAATGGAGTCGGTCAAGAACTTGGATGTGTTAGAGAAACAGGCAACTGCAGTAGAGTTAGAAAAAACTTAAATTGCATACGTGCCAACTGGAGTTAGAAGATGAAAAAAGACACGTAAACAGAGAGAGAAGAAAGAGAAAGGGAAAGAGAGGAAAACAAAGAAAGATAACTTGAAATGCAGAATTTGGGAATTAGAAAAGAAAGTTAAATTAACAGGATGGAGATGAAGGGAGAATGGAAGGACATATACAGCTATGTTAATACATTGCCATATTTCGGTGAGAAAAATGTCAAAATCTGTTTTTATTTCATTTGAAAAGAAAAGGCTCAGCAGATGGTGTGTTCAGTGAACTTGTGGGTAATGCTAGTTCAGACTAAACTGGTGGACACAGCTAGTGAGGCATATACAGCGCTGTCCGATGAGCGTTCAAGAGATTATGCAAATGCCAAACTAGCTACTTTGAGTCTTTATGCATTGGTACTAGAAGAATATAGACAAAGATTAGGAAATAAAGAGATGGAACCAAGTCAAACTTATGTTGCATTTGAAAGAATGAAACACAGACATTTTGATAGATGGGTGCTGGCCTTAAAAATGGCTAAGGATTGTGAGGCCCGATGGGAGATTTTTCTGCTGGAAGAGTTTAAAGTCTCTCTTCCAGAGAGGACAAGACTTCATGTGAATGAACAGAAATTTCAACAAGTGAGAAGCATGGCAGAAATGGCAGGTAAATACGCGTTGGTGCATGAGATGAAATTTAGCTTCTGGGAGGATTTTCATCCTGTGAGGGATAGAAATTAGGAGAAGGGAGCGATCCTACACTACAAAGCGAACAATAGAGCACACTGGCAATAGTTTACCACAGGTGAAAAAATAAGCCCAAGGGGGTTGAAAGGTGATGAAAGGCCTCACGTGTTCTCACTAGAAGCGAGTGGAACACATAAAATTACAGTGCCGCTGGTTTAAGAAGGACACAGGGAAAAAGGTGTTTTCACTGCTGTAAGCTGGGACACACAGTGCTGGGCGTTGAAGGAAGACATTTTGAAACGGTTGGATCTGGGATGAGGTTGGGGAGGGGAGATTTGGAAATTGGAGAAGTCGATGTTGATGCTGTATAGTTTGATGGTTCCAGTTGTCCTACCACCTATCCACTTCACCCTCCTCTCCGACCTATCACCATCACACCCCACCTGCATCTACCGATCGCCTTCCAAGCTACCTCCCACCCAGCTCCACCACCACGCTCCTATTTATTTCTCAGCCCCCTTCCCCCTCACTTAGCTCCCACTTTCCTGATGAAGGACTTGTGCCTGAAACGTCAACTCTCCTGTCCCTTGGATGCTGCCGACCTGCTGTGCTTTTCCAGCCCCACACTTTCCAACTCTGAACCCCAGCGTCTGCCAGTCCTCACTTTCTCTCGGTCTCTAATCGTAAGAGATGGAAGTACTTTCACTCTTCTTGACATGGTACTCAACAGCGTGATAATTTGTGGAATGGGTACAGAAATTAAGCATTCCCTTGTGTAACATCGGGATGCAGTGCCTAATCAAGGTTGGGAAAGTAACAGTGACAGTGAGCAACAGAGTGTCAGTTCCAGGAATATAGTTTGTTCTTGGGAACGATTTAGCAGGATTCAAGGTGGGAGAAACACGCCTTGTGTTAGAGAAGTCAAAGGAAGACTAGGAAACTCGGTAGTTAAAAGAAAAGTTCCCAGGACTTTTTGCAGACTGTGTAGTAACAAGATCCCACCGTCATAGGTTACAGCAGGAAGGAAAAGGGAAAGAAAAAGCCAAAGGAGTTGATGTGTAGTTAACTGACACTCTGTTTGACGTCACGGTGCAGGAAACAAAACCTGAACAGGCAGAGTGTCAGGTAGAGGTGTTTAGTCCTGAAAGGCTAATAGACTTACAACAGATTTATATACACACACATACACATGCACACACACAGAAAAGAAATCAGAATATATTATCGAACATTCTTAATTTAAAGATAGAATCCTAAAATTAAAATGGAGACAACGACAGGTTACTGCAGAAGGGAACTAGGTCGAAGTGCACCAGATTGTGTTACCGATAGCATACAGTGTTACGGGTAGCACATGAACTAACTGCAGGCGGTCACCTAGGTGTACAGAAGACTCAGGCTAAGATACAGAAGCATTTCTAGTGGCCTGGAATTCACAAGGACGTGGTTAGTTTTTGTTGTACATGCCATACATACCAAATGGTAGGTAAGTCACAGGCAGTAATAAAACCAGCACCTTTGTTGGCAATTACTGCATTCGAAGAACCTTTCACGTGGGTTATGATCAATTGTGTAGCTCCCCTTTCTAAAATAAAAGTGGAAACCAATATTTGCTGTCCATAAGGGATGTGTCTATCAGATTTCCAGAAGCAATTCCATTACGGAGTGTTAAGGCAAAAAGGAGGTGGAGGGGTTGGTCGCTTTCTTTTCACGCTGTTGCCTACCCAGAGAGTTTCCGTCAGACCAAGGGTCTCATTGCACTGCTCAGCTGTTTTAGGAAGTCATGGCTAGCTTAGGTATACAACACTTCTTATCAGGTGCGGCCCATCCTGAATCCCAGGGACCCTTGGAAAGTTAGCATCAGACACTGAAGATCGTGCGTACTGTCAGGATGACCCAAATGATTGGTTTAAAGGTGCCCCATTATATTGTTTGCCATTAGAGATGTCCCATATAAATCTACTCAGTTTACTTCCTTTGAGTTAATATTCGTACATGAATTGAGAGGTCCTTTGAAGTTAGTTAAATATAAATTGACAAGACCGAAGTTGGAGAGCTCACAGTTGGATTATGTAGGTGAGGTGAGGGAGAGATTAGATGGAGTAGGTGATTTGCTAAACCGTCCCTGAAGAGGGCACAGCATGGAATGAAGCAGCTGGCAGCTACAAACTCGGGATGACCTATTAGTACTGCCACCAGTGGTAGGAAATCCCTTCAAAGCCAGGTTTAGTGACCCTTTCAAATTAAAAAACAAAATGTTGAGTCAGTTAAACTATCTGATAAAGATACCGGATATGGTAAAAACATGATCGAGTATGTCATGTGAATGAGTAATGCTCCAGCCACATTTAAGACTCAGGAACAGAGTTGTGGCCAGATGAACAAATTGTGCAGTTTATTCGTATGATGTCGTGACCTTTAGCAAGTGATTGAAAGCTCACATGTTACAGTTGGCAGAGCATGTTGAAAGATTACAAGAAGCAAACTTGATAATAAACGTAAAGAAAACATAATTCGTGAAGGCAGAGGTGACGTTGTTGGGACATTACATTGGACATGGAAGGTTGACCCCATGGAACACAAAGAAAGAGATGCTTCGATTTTTGGAACTGAGTGGATTCTATCGGAAGTTTGTTCCAAACTTCAGGAGCGTATTGGCAGCGCTGATGGATTTATTAAAGAAGATCACAGAATTGTGGTGGACAGAACAATACCAGGAGGCATTTGACAATTTTAAATCACGATTAATCACCGTATCAGGTTTAGCTGCACCAAATATTTTGAAACGCTTTGAAAGTTGTGTTTGATGCTCGGGATATAGGGCTTGGAGATGTATTGATACAGAAAGATGATGATGGAATTGAATGGCCAATTGACTACTTGTCGAAAAAACTCAATAACCACCAGAATTTAAAAAAAATCTCCATTATTGAAAAATACTGATTAAGTTTCGTACTGGCCTGACAACACTTTAATGTTTATATGAAAAGCAAATTGTCGGAGATGGTTGTGGACAACGACAAACCTCTTGCATTTTTTTTGAATATTTAAAGACCAGAATATGAGAGTATTTCATTGAAGTCTTATGTTACCGACTTGAAACTTATAAAATGTACATGCTGTGGGTCCTAAAATGTGATAGCAGATGTGTTATCGCGGATTTATAGGAAAAACTTTAGATAAGGTTTGATTTATTCCAGTATTACATAGGTGTGCAGAATTAATATGAATGGTATAACTGAGATTAATATTTTTGTGTTTCATAATAATGGGATTAAGAATTAGAGGAAAAGGAATGATGACATCTTTTCATTCTGATGGTTCATTTGCTTTTCTGAAGGGGGGAGGTGTTATGAAGCCGAAAGCTTGTCTGGTCACTTGAAGACAGAACGGGTTTTGCTGAATAGAAAGTACAGCCACAAATGCCAGCTGAAGGTCAGGCTGTTCCATATGTCACAAGTAGCTGGGAAATGGATACCTGGGTTTTGGTTGCTGGTTTGACAGCCATTCAAAGGCAACCAAAGAATTTAAATAAAGTTCAGGATACCAGAAGCCAACGGGATTTGAATATTATTGTTTGAACAACTGAAAAGCAATCAATTTCTGAGAATTATTGTGGGGCGTATCATGGGAGCTATATCATGGGGAGTATATAAACCCAGCATTTTGAACACTAGAGGGAGAGCCACTGCCATCCAACAGCAGAGTATCTGCTGCAGAGCAAGAGTGCTAACTAGCCATCTCAAACACTCTCTATCAAAGATACATGTGCATGTCAAACCTACTTGCAGTAAAGAAAAATGACCCAGGGAGATCAGCAGCTTGAAGAGTGAACAAAGCGGGGAAGATGGAGACTGAAGATGGTCTTGAGATTGTAATGTTTAACATGTGCGTTGTTGGAACAGCATATTTTTACAGAGTTGGAGTCAGATAGTAAGTAGCTAAGAAAAGAGGGGCTTGGAGTTGTGAATAGTTGTTGTTTAGTGTTCACTAATAAAGTTATGAAACTAACTTGCTATTTTTAAATAGTGGAATGTAGGAAATCTGTGTCACTCATATTTTAACAGATTACGAGGTGAGGCGAGCTTTTCTGAGTGTTTGGTTTTAATTAACCGAGGGGTTCGACTCCACCTTGTAAATGTCCATCCATTCTAAACCCATTTCCCTGCAGTTGGCCCATATCCTTGTAGTCCTTTCCTATCCACATATTTATCCAAATGCTCTTGAAATGTTATTAATGTACCCCCCTCAACCACATCTGCTGGCAGCTCATCCACGTACCAGCCCTCTGTGTAAAGACGTGGCCGCTCAGGTTTCCTTTTATTCCTTCCACTCTAACCTTAAACTGATCCCCTCTAATCCTCGATTCTGTACACCTTGGAAAAAGTCTGAGAGCATTCACCCTATCGATACCCCTCATGATCTTATATAGCTCTATCAGGCTCCCCCCCTCTGTCTCCTACACTCTAAAGAAAAGGTCCTAGCTTGTCCAACCTCTCGCTATAACTCAGACCATTCGGTCATGGCAATGTCCTTATAAATTTCTTCTGCACTCTTCCTAATTTCATAACATTCTCTCTAAAACAAGGTCACAAAAACTGAACACAATACTCCACGTGCGTCCTTACCAAAATCCTGTGTAACTGCAATATAAATTCTCAACTTCGATACTCAATATCCTGCCTGATGAAGGCCATTGTGCCAAAAGCCTTCTTCACTGCCCTGTCTACCTGTGACTCCACTCTCAGAGAACCGTGCACCTGAACACCAAGGTCTCTCTGCCCACTGCACCACTTAAAACCTTCCCATTCACCATGGAACTCCTACCTTGATTTGAGGTTCCAAAATGCAAGACCTCACGCTTCTTTTTTAAATTCAATTGCCATTTATCGGCCCACTTGCCCACCTGATTAAGGTCCTGCTGCAATTTCTGATAATCTTCCTCACTGATCATGCTCCCACTTATTTTAGTGTCATCTGCAAACTTACTAATCATGGCTTGTACATTCTCAACCAAATCATAGATAACAAACAGCTATGGACCCAGCCTCCAGTCTGACAAGCATCCTTCCACTAAACCCTCTGCTTCCTGCCATCAAGCCAACTCTGTATCCAACTGGCTAGTTTTCCCTGCATTCCATGCGCTGTAACCTTCCAAAGCAGCCTACCATGTGGAACTATATCAAAGGCATTACTGAAATCCAGAGAGACGACGTTTACCACTCTGTTCTCGTCAACCTTCTTGGTCACTCCATCAAAGAACTCTAACAAACACAGTAGGCATGATCTCCCACTCACAAGTCTATGCTGACTGCTCCAAATCAAACCCTGTGTAATCAATGCGTGCAGTCAATGGTATTCTGTCCTTCATTGTAAGATGATTCGAGTACATAAGTAAAGCCATCTTCCTGCTGTTGTAGAGCCTTGCTGAGAGAGCATTAGGGGCACTCTGTACAGATTTGATCTCCTTTGTAAGGAATGATCTCCTTACCACAGACATAGGTGATGGTAACATGAGGATAGAGTGAAAAATGTGAGTGTTTAATCTGTAGAGCTGTAAGAGATGAAGAAATGGTGATGCTGAATCACGAGGAGTGGCAGTGATCACTTATTTCCAAAAGAGACATTGATAGGGTGAGAAATTCCATACTTTACCCAGGATTGATTGGTTTGATTTATTGTCACGTGTATCTCCGTACAGGGAAACACTTTATTTATGAGCAGTGGTGGCAGATCATAGTAAGCATGGCCAGGCAGATCATAGGGTGGAAATAGACTTGGATAGAGTAAGGCATACAGGTTACACTGCACAAGACAAGCACTCGACAAGATCAACATGAACATGATCAGCATTATTTGATCTTAGAGAGTCCATTCATAAGTCTAACGTGAATTTCCTAATAGTTTATATGCCTAAATTAACTCTCCCCATGTTATTGTGCAGTCGGCGTGTGAACCCGTACTGAACGTCAGATTGCTTACAATCCCCAACAGCAGCCACAATACCTTCCATCTGAAACAGGTAGCCATTCCCAACCAAATCCACCCTACAAAAAGAACACCAGGCTGTCTTCTCGGAGTTAGAAGATGGCTTCTTGAGACTTCACACAAGACATATGGCTTCCCTGCTCAACACTAGAAAACCAGGTTAAAGTCCCACTTGTGTATCATAAGCAACGGAGCCAGGAGGAACAACGTGGAGCAGTATGTCTGTGCAGCCTCTACTCCACTTGTTCATCATGTTGCAGCATCAATTAGGAGACAGTGAGGACTGACGATGCTGGAGATCAGAATAGAGGGTAGTTTGCTGGAAAACACAGCAGGTCAGGCAGCATCCGAGGTGCTGGAGAATCTACGTTTTGGGCAGAAGCCATTCATCAGGAATCAGCATCAATTAGGTCATTCTGTCCCTTTGTAAGTGCGTTGAGGGGGAAAAGGCCTCCTCCTGTTCCTGTATAAGTGACTCAAGGGAATGAATGGCTTCTTCCTCATCTGATTGGACAGGGCCAAGGGCCTGATTGGGTTACCCGTGGTTCCTGTTTAACAGCTCGATGTGCTGTGAAGTGTGATGATGCTACAGCTTTAAAGGTTATTTTGTTCTAGTTTCTTTTCAGAGAGAGATTGAATGATCCTTACCAAGCTGGTTAGTTAAGGCCACTGAGTAAACAGCTAGGGAGGCCTTCGGTTTATTTTAATGCAGCCTGAATGGGTGTAGCCAGCTCTCACAGATTAGGACCTCTGGGTTTTGGTTTCTCAGTAACATCAGAAACTATTGGGGTCTCCACAGAGTTGGAAGCTTCAGTGTATGTCTCCTGACTGCTTGTCTCTCTGAATTTTCTCTTGGTGCTGTTTTTAATTTCTGGATTGGAGAAATGTTTGTGACATTCTGTCTGAATTTTCCTTTCTGCCAGGGGCTGTGTTTAGGCGATTTTCCTATATTGGAACAGTTCATTAGTAATAGTTCCGAGATCTATTATTCTGTTAACTTAGCCAATAGAATTACGTTATTCTAAATTCCTCTCACTTTGGTTTCATTTCATCTTTCATGTTTAAATAAATGGTGTTTTGCTTCACACCGAGTAGTTTGACCAGTCACATTGCACCTGGAACATACACTTTACATTTCCTTTAAAATAAGAAAACATTAGAGTCTAGGCTGCTGCCTTCAAATATTTTCGAGGGGCTCTGGTGTGGTCCATCACACTAGACTCCTTCTCTTTATGATTAATAGGCTGGAGACACTGAATGGGCTGTCCCTGTTCTTCTCCAATAAAGTCAATGGGCTGAATTACTTCCTCATATTCCTGTGAAACCAGCGTGAGATGATGAATGAACTCTTCATTTCACTGTGGCAATGTGCAGTGTCAGGCAGTGCTATTACATGAATGTGACGGACGCTTTAACAGCAGAAGCCTCAATGGAGTCTGGATCTTGCTGCACATGGACATAGATCAGTTCAGGAGCTGACGGGGGATAAAATGTTCTGAACATTGTGGAATTTCCAGTGACTATCCCCACTTCTGATCTTATGGTGGGGAGGGTGGGGGCAGGGAGACATTGATGAAGCAGCTGAAGCTGTTTGTGAAGAGGAAGCTACCCTGAGGATCTCCCACAGAAGTGACCCAGGACTGAGATGATGAACATCTTCCTTTGTGCCATGTTTGACTCGAAACACTGGAGAGTTTACTCTGATTCCCATTTAGTCCAGTTTTGTTCAGTTCCTTGATATCAATAGAAGTCAACCACTGACTTGATATCAGGGCCAGTCATTTTTATCTGAACCCCTGTATCAACATCTTTTGTTCACATCAATAGACCATGATGCGGAATTTGCAAGTGTTTTCTCCGAACAGGTGGTATTGAATGTCAGGATTTCTCTACTCAAGAGTGTTCTGGGAGCTAGATGACTGAAAGTATTTGAAGAGGAGGTAGATGGATATTGAACTGTAAGAGAGTTGAGAGCTATGAATAATTGGGTATGAAAGAGGATTTGAGACCGAGAGCAGATCAGTCATGATCTTAATGAAGGGCAAGGCGGGCTTGGGGAGTGAACGACCTGCCTTTGTTTCTGATGTTCTCACATTCTGTTATTGGAAAGTTAGTGGGTGTTATTTTCATGAATGTGCAATTACTGAATATTGCAATCAGGGAGACCAGAGGAGTTTGTAAGTCATATCTGGGTGAGGTATGGGGGCAGGTTTCTCAGTGAATTTGGGTTTACAACATAACCAACAAATGAAGCACAAGTTGCAGAGAGGGAAAGCTCTGTAAAAAGAGATGAGGGGCCTCTTTCATACCCGTGCCTGGATTTTCCAATTACATTTCCCAAATCACCTCAAAGCGTGTGGGACAGTCTTGAAGGGCTGAATGGTCTCCTCTGTTTCTGTGCACCAGATTATAGCAGGAAATAGCCTCCAACTGCTCCTGTATTGCAGGTATGAGGGGCTGAATGGAACACAGAAACATGGGACTGAGTAGCAGGAGCGGGTCATTAGACACTTTGAGCCTTCTCCACCAGGCACTACGATTGTGGCTGATCAGGTTGTGGTCTCAGCCCCACTTTCCTGACTGTATCCCATTATGCGTGACTCACTTCTCTGTCAAATATTTAACTAACGCAGCTTTCAATCAATGTGAACAGAGAGGCACGATAAACTTCCAGTGAAGAGAAAGGTCCTTTCAGAATTTTTCGTCATCCATCTTAGAGAATCAGAGAGTCATGCAGAACGGAAACAGAACCATTAGTCCGATCTGTTCACTCCGATCAGATATCAAATCTGACCTAGTCCCATTTGCCAGCATTTGGCCAATATCCCTCCTCTTTCAAATACTTTTTTAAATGTGCGATTGTAACCGTCTTCAGCACTTCCTCTGACAGCACTTTCTGTGCACACACCACTCTCTGTGTGAAACATTTAACTTCAGGTCCCTTCTAAATCATTCGCCCTCCCCCCTACAACCTATGCCCTCTTGTTCTGGACCCCCATATCCTGGGGAGCAGAGTGTGACTGTTCAGAATATCCATGTCACTGATGATTTTATAAAACTTTACAATGTCACCCCTCAATCTCTGACACTCCAGGGAGAAACACCTCAACCTAATCAGCCTCTCCCTACAGCTCAAACCTCCAGTCCTGAAACATCCGTGTAAGTCATTTATGCAGAAAACCGAGTTGTACGCAGTATTCTTAAAGTGGCCTCACCAGATGTACAGGTGCAAAATGTCATCACAACTTCTGTACTCAATGCTCTGACTGATTAAGGCAAATGTGCCAAATATGTTCAGCACCACTCTGTCTACCTGCGACTCCTCTTTCAAGGAATAATGTACCTGCAGCTCTATGTCCCTTTGTTCCACAATACTCCCCAGGACCTTACCATTAAGTGGCATGTCTGCCCTGATTTGCGTTCCCAAAATGCAAACCCTCGTATTTATCTAAATTAAACTTCATCTGTCACTCCTTATCCCTTTGTCCCATCTGATTGTGGTCTCGTTGGACTCTGAGATAATCTACTACACCACCTTTCTGATGTAATCTGTAAACTTACGAACTATGGCCCCAATATTCGCATCTAAGTCATTTACATAAAGGATGAAATGCTGTGAACTCAGTACTGATTCTTACAGCACCCTGCTGCTCACAAGCCTCCAGTCTGAAAAATATCCCTCTTCCTTCACGCCAATTGTGACTAGCTTCCTCTGTATCCCATGTGGCTGAAACTTACTAATCTGTCTACCAATCAGAATGAAATACTAGCTATGAAGAGAGGCTGAGTAGGTAAGGTTTATTTTCACAAGAAAAAAGGGGATTGAGGTTTGCAAAATCATGAAGGTATAGATAGGGTGGATAGAGACGAACTTTTTCCCAGGGTGAAGGATTCAATGACGAGAGGTCGTGTTTTTAAAGTGAGAGGTGGAATGTTTAAGGGGGATACAGGCCGTAAGTACTTCACACAGAGGGTGGTGGGCGTTTGGAACGCGTTGCCAGCAGAGGTAAACTTACCGTGTTTCATCCATGCAGTGTTTTTAGTGAAGGGGGGTAATGTGAAGGGGCAGAGAGACAGACAGACTGACAGACAGAAACAGAGACAGAGAGAGAGAGAAGGTGCTGCATGCAGCAGTGAGAGTGGTGGAGCATGAACCTTGTTTGGGGGGTAGGCGCTATAACAGATGTACAGTGAGTGTGAGGGAGCAGAGAGAACACTCTGACCCTTATCCTGACAGAGCGGGGAAGGTTATTGCTGCTTGTCCTGTATTGCTGGACATTTATTCAGACCGCAGATACTGCACTGAGCTGGATGGTGAGCTCAGACCATGCTCGGTGTGTCTGGTGGTGTGGCCCCCCTCTATATTAGCACCTCCACCAGGACTTCCATGCCCCTGTCGACAAACCGTGATGTAAGTGCCCCTTATCTGCCATGCTCGAGGTAAACTGTGCAGGGCAGCTCCGAACTGAGAAAGGACAACCGTATGCCCATTGGCCTTTTAAAGATGGCACCAGCGCCAGGGATCCCGGAATATCCAGGGGCATCCGGGCGATGGTGAGTACCTCCAGCCATGATGGATGGGGGAATCAGACTAGTATTGAATGAGAGGCACATCATGGGGTGGGGTGGATAGTTAATGAGGTAAGTTCGAAGTGATAACACCAGGAGATAGCTCAGCCTCGTGCAGACGGTCCCTCTGTCACACTCAAGGAAAATCAAACAAAGATAAATTATTGTTAGAATCTGCCCAATGAGTCATCGACTCTGTTGAAACCAATTCCAGTTACAAAGATGCAGAACAAATGCTCATCTGACCTCACAAAAATATCCCTTTTTCCCATCTTTCCTCGGAAGCCTGGCTCATGATACAGGGTGTTATCGAAGTGACTACCATTCAGCATTCTGCAACTTGGGAACACATCCTTCCATAACAATGTCTCTCAGTCGCCCTCGCTCCGTCTATTTCTCAAGCCCCTCCCATGTGGTGATATTTAAACTGTATCCCCCGCTATCTCTCTGTGGCAGTGATGTTCACACCCACAGCAGCCCCTTGTCATGGCACAATGGAGATATGGAGCTGTACATGGGTGGTAGCTGTACATCCTGTCATTTTCAGCATGGGCTGCAAGGTTCCCCACGCTGGGCAGTGGTCTAACACAGTGTTACTGAGCAATGTACTGGAGTGGGATACACAGCCCAACATGCTGGGAGGGTAACTGATCCTGGGTTACAGATCAATGTACTGGGGTGGTGTACACAGTCCTATATGCTGGAGGCTAACTGTTTCAGGCTTACACATCATGGACAGGGGTGGGGTACACAGTCCTACATGCCGGGAGGGTAACTGCTCCTGGTTTACAGATCAATGCACTGCAGTGGTGTACACAGTCATACATGCTGAGAATGTAACTGCTCCTGGTTTACAGATCAACACACTGGGGTGGGGTACACAGTCCTACATGCCGGGAGGGTAACTGTTCCTGGTTTACAGATCAATGCACTGGGATGGGGTACACAGTCCTACATGCTGGGAGGGTAACTGCTCCTTGTTTAGAGATCAACGCACTGGAGTGGGGTACACAGTCCTACATGCCGGGAGGGTAACTGTTCCTTGTTGACAGATGAATGCCCTGGTTTGGTGTACACAGTCCTACATACTGGGAGGGTAACTGCTCCTCTTCTACAGATTAATTCACTGGTGATCAAAACAGTTCACTGTGCTGTTCTGACTAACTGGTTGAGGTTTATAGATAATGCAATGATGAGGTCTGTGTAGCTCCACGTGCTGGAATGATATTTCTTTCAGGTTCACACATTCGTGGACTGCATAAATCTGCACAGCTACCGGTGCTGGACAGATATCTATTCCGGGTTTATAGATCAATGCACTGCTGTGGTCTACACAGCTCCCCGTATTCCTGTGTAGCAGCTTTGAAATGCTGAATGTCCCCTTCCATTTCCTGTGTAACAGGTATGAGAGATTGAAAGATCTGCTCCAATTGCTGAGTAACAGCCTTCAATGGCTGAATGGCCTCATTCTGTTCCTGTTTAAAACTCTTGATGGGCTGAATAGCCTGCTTCAATATAGGTGCAGTAGTGAATAGTGCTGAATATTTTGAAACCATCAGTGGATAGCCCACTTCTGACTTTATGATGGAGGGAAGTCCATTGATGCTGCAGCTGCTGCTAGCCGACAGTGTCTCATGGATGCCCAGTTTCCATGTGCTCAGTCCTTTAGAAGTATGTCCTACTTCACAGGAAGGAGTGTCACTTAACACAGTGAGCGGTCCGCCTAATATGATTTATCTCTCCATCCCGGAGGCTCTCAGCCTCATTCGTGATTAAGGTCTGCTGCCCAAAACGGTGATTTCTCTGCTCCTCGGATGCTGCCTGACCTGCTGTGCTTTTCCAGGAACACACTAATCTTGAGTATGTCAAATATGGGGCTGAGACTGTGCCTCCACCAGGACTGTGTGCTGGCTGCTCCTACAGATACTGTCAGGAACAGATCCCTCTGGGACAAGGAGTTTGGTGAGAATATTTCCCTCAGTCTGGCTGTTGTGTATTGAAGACTGTCCCTGCTCAGTCAGTGGGGGCCTGTGGGGACACTCTTGGTGATGGACATTAAAGTCCCTACACACAGAGGATGCTCTGTGTCCTTGTCACCCTCAATGCTTCCTCTGATTTGTTTCCAACATCGAGGGGAACTGAGTTAACCGAGAGGAGGGGTGGGGGGCAGGAGATAACTATCCTCAGGCGATTTCCTTGACCATGTGTGATCTGTTACTATGAGATTTCCTGAGTTCTGGAATCAATGTTGGGGAATTGCAGGCAACTCCTTCCCTGACTGTATCCCAGGGGGCCCCCACCGCTGGTGGGTCTGTCCTGCCGTGGAACAAGATATACCCAGGCATGGTGATGGGGCTTCATGAAACATTGTGGGCGGCACCGTGGTTAGCACTGTTGCCTCACAGCGCCAGAGACCCGGGTTCAATTCCAGCCTCAGGTGACTGCCTGTGTGGAGTTTGCACATTCTCCCCGTGTCTGCATGGCTTTCTCCTGTTGCTCCGGTTTCCTCCCACAGTCCAAAGATGTGCAGGTGAATTGGTCATGAGAAATTGCTCGTAGTGTTAGGTGAAGGGGTAAATGTAGGGGAATGGGTCTGGTTGAGTTGCTCTTCGGAGGGTCGGTGGGGACTTGTGGGGCTGAAAGGCCTGTGTCTACACTGTAAGTAATCTAATCTAATCTAAATTACCCATCAGGCCTGATCCTGGGAGTATGACGGTGTCGAACTGTTTCCTGACTGGGAGGGGAGTGCTGAAAAAGCACAGCAGATCAGGCAGCATTCGAAGAGCAGGGGAATCAATGTTTCAGGCATAAACCCTTCATCAGGAATGAGGCTTGTGGGGAGGGGAGCTGAGAGATTCATGGGAGGGAGCTGGGCAGGGTCTGTGGTGGAGGCAAGGGAGTTGGGAATGTGATCGGTAGACGGAGTTGGGGAGAGGTGATAGGTCAGAAAGCAGGGTGGGGTGGATTGGGGAATGATCATGGACAGGTCAAAGAGTTCCCCAGAACGTTCTGTCCCTGACATTCTATAACTGGCATTCCCCGGAACGTTCTGTCCCTGACATTGTTTGTGAACGGCCGGACGTCAGTGAATTGAACAAACGATAAGATCCCGAGGGAAGAGATCCCGTTCCAGGGAGAAGGAGACACTGTTCCGAAGGTCGCTCAGGCACTGAAAGGGGTGAATACGTTATTCCTGCGTTTACATTTCTCCACGACACAGGATCGACCACAATTTAAACCAAAACACAGGAAATTCCCAAACTTCATTTGTCTTCACGAAACTGGGAGAAAATCCTTCAGGACAGCAACGTTTCCACCCTCCGTTTTAGGAACCGGGAAGGAGTGACCTGTGTCTGCTCTCGAGTGATCAAGTGTGTGGAAATGTTCTGGAAACCATCTGTCCTTATGGATGTGTCTCTGTGTGTTTGGGGAGGGAGGGTTTCTTGTAGTTTATGTCACATTTTTGTCAGTAATTCCGACTTTCCCATTTGTGATTCCAGCTCCAATTAATTTAATAAATTCCTGAATATAAGGACACATTTGAAAATCTCACTGGGTCCCCGATCAAATGGGTCCCTTTGCCTCCAGGCTGATGGATGATGGGTTTGTTTTCCTTCCTCACAGTTAACGTAGTGACCACCTACCTCCTGCTTTATAAAGATTGTGGATTGTCTCCATGTGTCAGACGTTACCTGGGGGCCATGGCAGCGGTGGACCTCCTGGTCATTATTCTCGAACTGATCCTGAGACACACTCCCATTGTTTATCGGGAACAGTTTTATTTCCTGTACTCCATCCCCGTGTGTAATATCCACGCCGTCCTGCTTTATGCAGCCACTGACTGCTCTGTCTGGTTCACTGTCACTTTCACCTTTAATTGGTTTGTGGCCATTTGTTGTCAGAAGCTGAAAAGTAAATATTGCAGTGAGAAAACGCCGGCTGTGGTTCTGGGAGCAGTGACTGTGCTGAGCTGTTTAAAGAACATTTCCTGGTATTTTATGCTCACCGCTCGGTATTTGCTGAGGAACGCCCCCTGGTTTTGTGATGTAACAGACGCTGTTCTATCCTCCAGTGTCTGGGTCACAATCGAGTTCCTCCACCACATTCTAACCCCGTGTGTCCCATTTCTCCTGATTCTGCTGCTCAATGTTCTCACCGTCAGACACATTTTAGTGACCAGCAGAGCCCGCAGAAGACTCCGTGCTCACACCAATGGGGACGCTCAGTCTGACACTGAAATGAGAAACCGAAAAAAATCCATCATTTTACTGTTTGTGATCTCGGCCAATTTCATCAGTTATGGTCAACGTTCATGTTGTATTCTATATGGTACCGGATGTATTGGATTGTGTATACCCCTCTGTATCTCCATTACTTTGTACAGGAATTGGGCTTCATGATGTAGCTCCTCAGTTGCTGCACAAACACCGCGATTTATGCCGTGACCCAGACTAAGTTCAGGCAGCAGCTGAAGAATGTGCTGAAATATCCCTTCACCCAAATCCATCCATCCATCAAATTCCCTCATTAATCAATCCATTCGGGATTTTCTCATTTCAGTTCAGTGTTTCAGCGATGGAGAAGCCTTTCGCTATGGCAACAGACTGAGGGTAGCGCTGGTTTGTCCATCCTTATCCCACAGGGGGGGTACAGGGAAACATTTCAATGTTTCTCACAACTCAGGGGCCGGTGAGAAAAGGTTCCATCCCACTGACTGTATCCATCACTGCCATTTGTAAACAATGAAAATGTTGATTAAAGCGGACCGAGCAGCAGAGTGACCGATGTTGTTGTGTGTCTTTGTGTTGAAGAAGCTGAGCTGGTTAGAGACAGACTTAGCCCCAAGCCTGTCCTCAGAGAAGGGAAGGGGACCGTGCCCTGAGCTCAGGAGCTGGGTTTAACTCCCGCTGTCCCCTCCACTCCAACCTGGACTCCCAATTTCATCTCCCGAACTCTTTCGACTCAACTCTCTCCCTCTCTCTCTCACCTCCTCTCCTCTTCACACTCCCTCGTACCCCCTCTCACAAACACCCCCCAACCGGGTTTCTCCACCTGCCGACACTCTTCCCTTTTCCCTCACCTCACTCCCTCTGTCCTGACATCTCTGCCTCCCTCCCGCAGTTCCATCTCTACCCCGTTTACCCTCCTCCTACCTACCACATCTCCCCCCCTCCACATATGCAGTCGCAAGACCAACCAACCCCTGACCCTCCAGTCTGTGGGTCAGAGGGAGAGGGAAGAACGAGGGAAACAGAGTGTGTCCGAGAGAGAAGGAGGGAGGGACAGGAGAGAGAGAGATTCAGTCAGAGAGAAACGGAGGGAGGTGGGGAGATAGAGACACCGATTGAGGGGGGACGAGAGTGAGAGAAGGTGGAGAGAGAGTGAAGGAGCGGGAAAGCGAGAGAGGAGACAAGAGAGAGATAGGGTGAGAGAGAGGGAAGGGCGAGAGAGGGGAGGGGTGGAGGGGAGGGAGAGAGGGAAGGGGAGAGCGAGAGAGGGGGAGGGCGAGAGATGGGAGAGCAAGATGGGGAGGACGAAAGCTGGAAGGGTGAGAGAGGGGATGCAGGGAGAGGAGGGAGAGATGGAGAGGAGGGCGAGAGAGGGGAGGACAAGAGGGGGAGGGTGAGAGACGGGGACAGTGAGTGGAGGGCAAGAGGGAGAGAGAGAGTGAGAGAGGGGAGAGAGGCAGGGAGGGCGAGAGAGGGGAGGGAGGGGAGGGCGAGAGAGTGGATGGTGCGAGGGGGCGAGGGAGGGGAGGGTGAGGGAGAGGAGGGCGAGAGAGGAGGAGGGCGAGAGAAAGGAGGGCGGGAGAAGGGATGGCGAGAGAGGGGAGGGCTAGAGAGGGGAGGGCGAGAGAGGAGGAGGGCGAGAGAAAGGAGGGCGGGAGAAGGGATGGCGAGAGAGGGGAGGGCTAGAGAGGGTAGGGCGAGAGAGGGGGAGGGCGAGAGAGAGGAGTGCGAGAAAGGAGGAGGACGAGAGAGGGGGAGGACGAGAGATGGGAAGGCGAGAAAGGGGAGGGCAAGAGAGACAAGGGCGAGAGAGGAGGAGGGTGAGAGAAGGGAGTGCGAGAGAGAGGAGGGCGAGAGAGAGGGGAGGGCGAGAGGGGGTTGGGAGCGAGAGGGGGAGGACGAGAGGGGCGGGGTGGCGAGAGAGGGGAGGGCGAGAGAAAGGAAGGGCGAGAGAGGGGGAGGGAGAGAGAGAGGGGGAGGGAGAGAGAGGGGGGAGTGCGAGAGAGGGGGAGGGCGAGAGAGGGGAGGGCGAGAGGGAGGGGAGGACGAGAAAGGGGAGGGCAAGAGACAGGGAGGGCGAGAGAAGGGGAGGGTGAGAAAGGGGGAGGTCGAGAGAGGAGGGAGGGCGAGAGATGGGGAGGACGAGAGAGGGGGAGGTCGAGAGAGGGGGAGGTCGAGAGAGAAGAGGGCGAGAGAGGGGAGAGCGAGAGTGGAGGAGGGCGAGAGAGGGGGGAGGGCGAGAGATGGGGAGGGCGAGGGAAAGGAAGGTGAGAGAGGACGAGGGCGAGAGAGGACGAGGGCAAGAGAGGTGAGGGCAAGAGGGAGGAGAGCCAGAGTGGGGAGGGTGAGAGAGGAAAGGGACGAGAGAAAGGAGGGTGAGAGAGGGGAGGGAGAGAGAGGGGAGGGCGAGAGACGGTAGGGTGAGAGGGGAGGAAAAGAGGGAGGGGGAGGGGGAGGGCGAGAGCGAGAGAGGGGAGGGCGAGAGAGTGTAGGGAGGGAGGGGAGGGAAAGAGAGAGGGGAGAGCGAGAGAGGGGGAGGGCGAGAGAGGGGAGAGCAAGATGGGGAGGACGAAAGCTGGAAGGGTGAGAGAGGGGATGCAGGGAGAGGAGGGAGAGACGGAGAGGAGGGCGAGAGAGGGGAGGGCAAGAGGGGGAGGGCGAGAGGACGAGAGAGGGTGGGTGGCGAGAAAGGGGAGGGCGAGAGAAAGGAAGGGCGAGAGAGGGGGAGGGAGAGAGAGAGGGGGAGGGAGAGAGAGGGGGGGGTTGCGAGAGAGGGGGAGGGCGAGAGAGGGGAGGGCGAGAGGGAGGGGTGGACGAGAAAGGGGAGGGCAAGAGACAGGGAGGGCGAGAGAAGGGGAGGGTGAGAAAGGGGGAGGTCGAGAGAGGAGGGAGGGCGAGAGATGGGGAGGACGAGAGAGGGGGAGGTGGAGAGAGGGGGAGGTCGAGAGAGAAGAGGGCGAGAGAGGGGAGAGCGAGAGTGGAGGAGGGCGAGAGAGGGGGGGCGAGAGATGGGGAGGGCGAGGGAAAGGAAGGCGAGAGAGGACGAGGGCGAGAGAGGACGAGGGCAAGAGAGGTGAGGGCAAGAGGGAGGAGAGCCAGAGTGGGGAGGGTGAGAGACGAAGGGGACGAGAGAAAGGAGGGTGAGAGAGGGGAGGGAGAGAGAGAGGAGGGCGAGAGACGGTAGGGTGAGAGGGGGAGGAGATAGAGGTGAGTGAGGGGGAGGGTGAGAGGGAGGAGGGCGAGAGGGGGGAGGGTGAGCGAGGAGGGTGAGAGAGAGAGGGGCGGTTGAGGGGGATGAGGGAGGTGAGGGGGATGAGGGAGATGAGGGCGAGAGAGGAGGTGGGCGAAAGAAAGGAGGGGAGACAGTGCAGGGCGAGAACGGGGAGGGTAAGAGAGGGGTGGACGAGAGATAGGAGGGCGAGAGAGGGAAGGGCGGGCGAGAGGGGAGGGCGAGCCAGAGGGGTGGGCTAGAGAGGGGGGTGGACGAGAGAGGGGTTTGGGCGAAAGTGAGGGGGGGGCGAGAGAGGGGGAGGGCGAGAGAGGGGGAGGGCGATAGAGGGGAAGGCAGAAGAGGGCAGTGTGAGAGAAAGGAGGTCGAGAGAGGAGGAGGGCAAGAGTGGGAAGGACAAGAGAGGAGGAGGGCGAGAGAAAGGAGGGCGAGTGAGGGGGAGGGTGTGAGAGAGGAGGGCGAGACAGGCGAGGACGAGAGAGGAGGAGGGTGAGAGAGGAGGAGACCGAGAGAGGAGGAGGGTGAGAGAAAGGAGGGCAAGTGAGGGGGAGGGTGAGAGAGAGGAGGGCGAGACAGGCGAGGACGAGAGACGCAAGGGCGACAGAGGAGGAGGACAAGAGAAAGGAGGGCGAGAAAGGGCAGGGCGAGAGAAAGAAGGGAGGGAGAGGGAGAGGGCGAGAGGGTAGAGGGCGAGAGAGTGAGATGGAAGGGTGAGAGAGTGAGAGGGAAGGGTGAGAATGGGTTGGGAGAGACGGTAGGGCGAGTGAGAGGAGGGCGAGAGAAGAGGAGGGCGAAAGAAAGGAGGGCTGGACAGTGGAGGGCGAGAGAGGGGAGGGCAAGATGAGGGGGTGGGCGAGAGAGGGGAGGGCAAGAGAGGGGGTGGGCGAGAGAGGTGAGGGCGAGCGAGGGGATGGGCGAGAGAGGGGTTTGGGCGAGAGTGAGAGGAGGGCGAGAGAGGGGAGGGCGAGTGAGAGGGGAGGGCGAGAGAGGGGGAGGGCGAGAGAGGGGGAGGGCGAGAAAAGGGGAGGGCGAGAGAGGGGAGGGCAAAAGAGGGGAGGGTGAGAGAAAGGAGGTCGAGAGAGGAGGAGGGCAAGATTAGGGAGGACAAGAGAGGAGGAGGGCGAGAGTAAGGAGGGCGTGTGAGGAGGAGGGTGAGAGAGAGGAGGGCGAGACAGGCGAGGACGAGAGAGGCAAGGACGACAGATGAGGAGGAGAAGAGAAAGGAGGGCGAGAGAGGGCAGGGAGAGAAAGAAGGGAGGGAGAGGGAGAGGGCGAGAGAAAGGAGGGCGAGTGAGGGGGCGGGCGAGAGAGGGGGAGGGCGAGAGAGGGGGAGGATGAGAGAGGGGAGGGCAAAAGTGGGGAGGGTGAGAGAAAGGAGGTCGAGAGAGGAGGAGGGAAAGTGTGGGGAGGACAAGAGAGGAGGAGGGCGAGAGAAAGGAGGGCGAGTGGGGGGAGGATGAGAGAGAGGAGGGCGAGAGAAAGGAGGGCGAGAGAGGAGGAGGGTGAGAGAGGGGTGGGCGAGAGAGGAGGAGGGCGAGAGAAAGGAGGGCGAGTGAGGGGGAGGGTGAGAGAGAGGAGGGCGAGACAGGCGAGGACGAGAGAGGCAAGGACGACAGAAGAGGAGGAGAAGAGAAAGGAGGGCGAAGAGAGGGCAGGGAGAGAAAGAAGTGAGGGAGAGGGAGAGGGCGAGGGAGTGAGAGGGAAGGTTGAGAGGGGGAGGGAGGGAGGGGGAGGGCGAGTGAGAGGAGGGCGAGAGAGGGGATGGAGGGAGAAAGAAGGGCGAGAGGGGAGAGGGCGAGACAGAGAGGGGTGGGCAAGAGGGGGAGGACGATAGAGGGGGAGGGCGAGAGAGGGGAGGGCGAGAGAGGGGGAGGGCCAGAGAGTGGGAGGGCGAGAGAGGAGGAGGGCGAGAGAGTACGAAGGCGACAGAAAGGAGGGCGAGTGAGGGGGAGGGTGAGAGAGAGGAGGGCGAGAGAGGAGAGGGCAAGAGTGGTGGAGTGGGAGGGCGAGAGAGGGGAGGGCAAGAGAGAGGGGAGGGCAAGAGACGGGGAGGGCGAGAGAGGGGAGGGCGAGAGAGGGGGAGGGCGAGAGAGGGGAGGGCGAGATAGGGGAGGGCAAGAGAGGGGAGGGCGAGAGAGTAGGAGTGCGAGAGAGGACGAGGGCAAGAGAGGTGAGGGCAAGAGGAAGGAGAGAGAGAGGGAAGGTGAGCGAGAAGGAGGACGAGAGAAAGCGGGGCGAGAGAGAGGAAGGAGGGAGAGGGAGAGAGCGAGAGACGGAAGGGTGAGAGAGGGATGTGAGGGGGGAGGGCAAGAGAGGAGGGCGAGAGAGAGGAGGGTGTTTGAGGGGGGTGAGGGAGGGGAGGGCGAGAGAGGGGGTGGGCGAGAGAGGGGGATGGGCGAGAGAGAGGGGAGGGTGAGAGAGGTAGGGCGAGAAAGGGGGAGGACGGGAAAGAGGGGGGGCAAAAGAGGGGAGGGTGAGAGAAAGGACGTCGAGAGAGGAGGAGGGCAAGAGTGGGGAGGACAAGAGAGGAGGTGGGCGAGAAAAAGGAGGGCGAGTGAGGGGGAGGGTGTGAGAGAGGAGGGCGAGACAGGTGAGGACGAGAGAGGAGGACGGTGAGAGAGGGGCGGGCGAGTGAGGAGGAGAGCGAGAGAAAGGAGGGCGAGAGAGGAGAAGGGCGAGAGAGGAGGAGGGCAGAGAGGAGGAAGGCGAGAGAAAGGAGGGCGAGTGAGGGGGAGGGGAAGAGAGAGGAGTGCGAGACAGGCGAGGACGAGAGAGGCAAGGGCGACAGAGGAGGAGGACAAGAGAAAGGAGGGCGAGAGAGGGCAGGGCGAGAGAAAGGAGGGAGGGAGAGGGGGAGGGCGAGAGGGTAGAGGGCGAGAGAGTGAGAGGGAACGGTGAGAGAGGGGAGGGAGGGAGGGGGAGGGAGAGTGAGAGGAGGACGAGAGAGGAGGAGGGCGAAAGAAAGGAGGGCGAGACAGTGGAGGGCGAGAGAGGTGAGGGCAAGAGTGGGGGGTGGGCGAGAGAGGGGAGGACGAGAGAGGGGCGTGGGCGAGAGAGGGCAGGGCGAGAGAGCGGGGTGGGCGAGAGAGGGGTTTGGGCGAGAGTGAGGGGAGGGCGAGAGAGGCTAGCGCGAGTGAGAGGGGAGGGCGAGTGAGGGGGAGGGCGAAAGAAAGGAGGGCGAGACAGTGGAGGGCGAGAGAGAGGAGGGCAAGAGAGGGGAGGGCGAGCGAGAGGGAAGTGTGAGAGAGGGGGGTGGGTGAAGGAGGGGAGGGCGAGAGAGGGGGAGAGCGAGAGAGAGGGGAGGGCAAGACAGAGGGAGGGTGAGAGAGGGGGAGGGCGATAGAGGGGAGGGCGAGAGAGGGGAGGGCGAGAGAGGGGAGGGTAAGAGAGGGGAGGGCAAGAGAGGGGAGGGCGAGAGAGTAGGAGTGCGAGTGAGGGGATGGCGAGAGAGGGGAGGGCAAGAGAGGGGGAGGGTAGGGCGAGAGAGGGGAGGGCGAGAGAGAGGGGCGGGCAAGACAGAGGGAGGGTGAGAGAGGGGGAGGGCGATAGAGGGGAGGGCGAGAGAGGGGAGGGCGAGAGAGGGGAGGGTAAGAGAGGGGAGGGCAAGAGAGGGGAGGGCGAGAGAGTAGGAGTGCGAGTGAGGGGATGGCGAGAGAGGAGGAGGGCGAGGGAAAGGAGGGCGAGAGAGGAGGAGTGCGAGAGCGGACGAGGGCAAGAGAGGTGAGGGCAGGAGGATGGAGAAAGAGAGAGGGAGGGTGAGAGAGGAGGAGGACGAGAGAAAGCAGGGCGATAGAGGGGAAGGAGGGAGAGGGAGAGGGCGAGATGGAGAGGGCGAGAGACGGAAGGGTGGGAGAGGGATGTGGGGGGGTGAGAGGGGGAGGGCGAGAGGGGGGAGGGCAAGAGAGGAGGGCGAGAGAGAGGAGGGTGTTTGAAGGGGTGAGGGAGGGTAGGGCGAGGGTGGGGGTGGGCGAGAGAGGGGAGTGCGAGAGAGAGGGGAGGGCGAGAGAGGGGTGGGCGAGAGAGGGGCAGGGTGAAAGAGAGGGGAGGGGGAGAGAGGGAGCGGGGAGGGGGAGAGAGGGCAGGGCGAGAGGGAGGGGAGGACGAGTGAGGGGAGGGCAAGAGACAGGGAGGGCGAGACAAGGGGAGGGTATGAAAGGGGGAGGGCGAGAGAGGGGGAGGGCGAGAGATGGGGAGGGCGAGAGAGGAGGAGGTCGAGAGAGGGGGGAGGTCGAGAGCGAAGAGGGCGAGAGAGGGTAGAGCGAGACAGGAGGAGGGCGAGAGATGGGGAGGGCGAGGGAAAGGAAGGCGAGAGAGGACGAGGGCGAGAGAGGACGAGGGCAAGAGAGGTGAGGGCAAGAGGGAGGAGAGCGAGAGAGGGGAGGGTGAGAGAGGGGAGGGCGAGAGAGGGGAGGGCGAGAGACGGTAGGGCGAGAGTGGGAGGAGAGAGAGGTGAGTGAGGGGAAGGGCGAGAGGGGGGAGGGCGAGAGGGGGGAGGGTGAGAGAGAAGGGTGAGAGAGAGGGGGCGGTTGAGGGGGATGAGGGAGGTGAGGGGGATGAGGGAGGTGAGGGCGAGAGAGGAGGAGGGTGAAAGAAAGGAGGGGAGACAGTGCAGGGCGAGAACGGGGAGGGTAAGAGGAGGGTGGACGAGAGAGAGGAGGGCGAGAGAGGGGAGGGCGAGCTAGATGGGAGGGGGCGAGAGGGGTGGGCTAGAGAGGGGGGTGGGCGAGATGGGGGTTTGGGCGAAAGTGTGGAGAGGGCGAGAGAGGTGGAGGGCGAGAGAGGGGGAGGGCGATAGAGGGGAAGGCAGAAGAGGGCAGTGTGAGAGAAAGGAGGTCGAGAGAGGAGGAAGGCCAGAGTGGGTAGGACAAGAGAGGAGGAGGGCGAGAGTAAGGAGGGCGAGTGAGGGGGAGGGTGTGAGAGAGGAGGGTGAGACAGGCGAGGACGAGAGAGGAGGAGGGTGAGAGTGGGGCGGGCGAGAGAGGAGGAGGGCGAGAGAAAGGAGGGCGAGAGAGGAGGACGGTGAGAGAGGGGTAGGCGAGAGAGGAGGAGGACGAGAGAGGAGGAGAGCGAGAGAGGAGGAGGGTGAGAGAAAGGTGGGCGAGTGAGGGGTAGGATGAGAGAGAGGAGGGCGAGACAGGCGAGGACGAGAGATGCAAGGGCGACAGAGGAGGAGGACAAGAGAAAGGAGGGCGAGAGAGGGCAGGGCGAGAGAAAGGAGGGAGGGAGAGGGAGAGGGCGAGAGGGTAGAGGGCGAGAGAGTGAGAGGGAAGGGTGAGAGAGTGAGAGGGAAGGGTGAGAGAGGAGGAGGGCGAAAGAAAGGAGGGCGGGACAGTGGAGGGCGAGAGAGGGGAGGACAAGAGAGGGGGGTGGGCGAGAGAGGGGAGGGCGAGAGAGGGAGGTGGGCGAGAGAGGGGAGGGCGAGAGAGGGGGGTGGGCGAGACAGGTGTTTGGGCGAGAGTGAGGGGAGGGCGAGAGAGGGGAGGGCGAGTGAGAGGGGAGGGCGAGAGAGGGGGAGGGCGAGAGAGGGGGAGGGCGAGAGAAAGGAGGTCGAGAGAGGAGGAGGGCAAGATTGGGGAGGACAAGAGAGGAGGAGGGCGAGTGAAAGGAGGGCGAGTGAGGGGGAGGGTGAGAGAGAGGACGGCGAGACAGGCGAGGATGAGAGAGGAGGTGGGTGAGAGAGGGGCGGGCGAGAGAGGAGGAGGGCGAGAGTAAGGAGGGCGTGTGGTGGGAGAGTGAGAGAGAGGAGGGCGAGGCAGGCGAGGACGAGAGAGGCAAGGACGACAGAAGAGGAGGAGAAGAGAAAGGAGTTCGAGAGAGAGCAGGGAGAGAAAGAAGGGAGGGAGAGGGAGAGGGCGAGAGAAAGGAGGGCGAGTGCGGGGGAGGGCGAGAGAGGGTAGGGCAAAACCGGGGAGGGTGAGAGAAAGGAGGTCGAGAGAGGAGGAGGGAAAGAGTGGGGAGGACAAGAGAGGAGGAGGGCGAGAGAAAGGAGGGCGAGTGAGGGGGAGTGTGAGAGAGAGGAGGGCGAGACAGACGAGGATGAGAGAGGAGGAGGGTGAGAGAGGGGCGGGCGAGAGAGGAGGAGGGCGAGAGAGGAGGAGGGTGAGAGAGGGGTGTTCGAGAGAGGAGGAGGGCGAGAGAAAGGAGGGCGAGACAGGCGAGGACGAGAGAGGCAATGACGACAGAAGAGGAGGAGAAGAGAGAGGGCGAGAAAGGGCAGGGAGAGAAAGAAGTGAGGGAGAGGGAGAGGGCGAGGGAGTGAGGGGGAAGGTTGAGAGGGGGAGGGAGGGGGAGGGCGAGTGAGAGTAGGGCGAGAGAGGTGATGGAGGGAGAAAGAAGGGCGAGAGGGGAGAGGGCGAGACAGAGAGGGGAGGGCGAGAGAGGCGGAGGGCGATAGAGGGGGAGGGCGAGAGAGGGAAGGGCGAGAGAGGGGGAGGGCGATAGAGGGGGAGAGCAAGAGAGGGAAGGGCGAGAGAGGGGGAGGGCGAGAGAGTGGGAGGGCGAGAGAGGGAAGGGCGAGAGAGCGGAAGGGCGAGAGAGCGGGAGGGCGAGAGAGTGGGAGGGCGAGAGAGGAGGAGTGCGAGAGAGGAAGAAGGCGACAGAAAGGAGGGCGAGTGAGGGGGATGGTGAGAGAGAGGAGGGCGAGAGAGGTGGAGTGGGAGGGCGAGAGAGGGGAGGGCAAGAGATAGGAGAGAGAGAGGGAGGGTGAGAGAGGATGAGGATGAGAGAAAGCGGGGCGAGAGAGAGGAAGGAGGGAGAGGGAGAGGGTGAGAGGGAGAGGGCGAGAGACGAAAGGGTGAGAGAGGGATGTGAGGGGGGTGAGAGGGGCAAGGGCAAGAGAGGAGGGCGAGAGAGAGGAGGGTGTTTGAGGGGGGTGAGTGAGGGGAGGGCAAGAGAGGGGGTGGGCGAGAGAGGGGGAAGGGCGAGAGAGGGGGGAGGGCGAGAGAGGGGGATGGGCGAGAGAGATGGGTGGTTGAGAGAGGGTGGGCGAGAGAGGGGGAGGGCGAGAGAGGGGAAGGCAAAAGAGGGGAGGGTGAGAGAAAGGACGGCGAGAGAGGAGGAGGGAAAGAGTGGGGAGGACAAGAGAGGAGGAGGGCGAGAGAAAGGAGGGCGAGTGAGGGGGAGGGTGTGAGAGAGGAGGGCGAGACAGGCGAGGACGAGAGAGGAGTACGGTGAGAGAGGGGAAGGCAAAAGAGGGGAGGGTGAGAGAAAGGAGGGCGAGAGAGGAGGAGGGCAAGAGTGGGGAGGACAAGAGAGGAGGAGGGCGAGAGAAAGGAGGGCGAGTGAGGGGGAGGGTGTGAGAGAGGAGGGCGAGACAGGCGAGGACGAGATAGGAGGACGGTGAGAGAGGGACGGGCGAGAGAGCAGCAGAGCGAGAGAAAGGAGGACGAGAGAGGAGGAGGGCGAGGGAGGAGGAGGGCAGAGAGGAGGAAGGGGAGAGAAAGGAGGGCGAGTGAGGGGGAGGGGGAGAGAGAGGAGGGAGGGAGGGGGAGGGAGAGTGAGAGGAGGGCGAGAGAGGAGGAGGGCGAAAGAAAGGAGGGCGAGACAGTGGAGGGCGAGAGAGGGGAGGGCAAGAGTGGCGGTTGGGCTAGAGAGGGGAGGACGAGAGAGGGGCGTGGGCGAGAGAGGGGAGGGCGAGAGAGCGGGGTGGGCGAGAGAGGGGTTTGGGCGAGAGTGAGGGGAGGGCGAGAGAGGCTCGGGCTAGTGAGAGGGGAGGGCGAGAGAGTGGGAGGTCGAAAGAAAGGAGGGCGAGACAGTGGAGGGCGAGAGAGAGGAGGGCAAGAGAGGGGGGTGGGCGAGAGAGGGGAGGGCGAGAGAGAGAGGGCGGGCGAGAGGGAAGTGTGAGAGAGGGGGTGGGCGAAGGAGGGGAGGGCGAGAGAGGGGGAGAGCGAGAGAGGGGGAGGGCGAGAGAGGGGAGGGCAAGAGAGGGGGAGGAGGAGGGCGAGAGAGGGGAGGGCGAGGGAGAGGGGAGGGCAAGACAGAGGGAGGGTGAGAGAGGGGGAGGGCGAGAGAGAGGGGAGGGCGAGAGAGGGGAGGGCGAGAGAGGGGAGGGCAAGAGAGGGGAGTGCATGAGAGGGGAGGGCGAGAGAGTAGGAGTGCGAGAGAGGGGATGGCGAGAGAGGAGGAGGGCGAGGGAAAGGAGGGCGAGAGAGGAGGAGTGCGAGAGCGGACGAGGGCAAGAGAGGTGAGGGCAAGAGGAAGGAGAGAGAGAGAGGGAGAGTGAGAGAGGAGGAGGATGAGAGAAAGCAGGGCGAGAGAGGGGAAGGAGGGAGAGGGAGAGGGCGAGAGGGAGAGGGCGAGAGACGAAAGGGTGAGAGAGGGATGTGAGGGGTGTGAGAGGGGGAGGGCGAGAGGGGGGAAGGCAAGAGAGGAGGGCGAGAGAGAGGAGGGTTTTTGAGGGTGTAAGGGAGGGGAGGGCGAGGGTGGGGGTCGGCGAGAGAGGGGGATGGGCGAGAGAGAGGGGAGAGTGAGAGAGGGAGGGCGAGAGAAAGAGGGCGAGTGAGGGGGTGCTGAGAGTGGGGAGGGCGAGAGAGGAGGAGGGCGAGAGAGGGGAGGGCGAGATAGGGGAGGGCGAGAGAGGAGGAGGGCGAGAGAAAGGAGGGCAAGTGAGGGGGAGGGTGGGAGAGAGGAGGGCGAGGGAGGGTGAGGGTGAGAGAGAGGAGGGCGAGACAGGCGAGGACGAGAGAGGCAAGGGCGGCAGAGGTGGAGGACAAGAGAAAGAAGGGCGAGAGAGGGCAGGCGAGGGGAAGGCGGGAGGGAGAGGGAGTGGGCGAGAGGGGAGCGGGCGAGAGAGTGAGAGGGAAGGGTGAGAGAGTGAGAGGGAAGGGTGAGAGGGGGGAGGGAGGGAGGGGATGGCGAGTGAGAGGAGGGCGAGGGAGGTGAGGGCGAGCGAGAGGGGAGGGTGAGAGAGAGGGGTGGGCGAGAGAGGGGTTTGGGGAGAGTGAGGGGAGGACGAGAGAGGTCGAGAGAGGGGAAGGCAAAAGAGGGGAAATTGAGAGAAAGGAGGTCGGGAGAGGTGGAGGGCAAGAGTGGGGAGGACAAGAGAGGAGGAGGGCGAGAGAAAGGAGGGCGAGTGTGGGGAGGGTGAGAGAGAGCAGAGCGAGACAGACGAGGATGAGAGAGGAGGACGGTGAGAGAGGGGCGTGCGATAGAGGAGGAGGGCGAGAGAAAAGAGGAGCGAGAGAGGAGGGTGAGAGAGGGGTGGGCGAGAGAGGAGGAGGGCGAGTGAGAGGGAGGGTGAGAGAGAGGAGGGCGAGACAGGCGAGGCCGAGAGAGGCAAGAGCGAGACAGGAGGATGTCAAGAGAAAGGAGGGCGAGAGAGGGCAGGGCGAGAGAAAGAAGGGAGGGAGAGGGTGAGGGCGAGAGAGTGAGAGGGAATGGTGAGAGAGGGAAGGGAGGGAGGGGTAGGGCGAGAGAGGGGAGGGCAAGAGAGGGGAGGGCAAGAGAGGGGAGGGCGAGAGAAAGGAGGGCGAGAGTGGTGAGGGCGAGAGAGAGATGAGGGCGAGAGAGGGAGAGGGCGAGAGAGGAGGGCAAGAGAAAGGAAGGCAAGAGAAAGGTGGGCAAGAGAGGGGAGGGCAAGAGAGGGGAGGGCGAGAGAGGAGGGTGAGAGAAGGGAGAGCGAGAGAAAGGAGGGCGAAAGAGTGGAGGGCGAGAGAGGGGGAAGTCGAGAGAGGGGAGGGCGAGAGATGGAGAGGGCGAGAGAGGGAGAGGGTGAGAGAGGAGGGCGAGAGAAAGGAGGGCAACAGAGAAGTGGGTGAGAGAGGATAGACAGAGAGAAGGCGAGAGAGAGAAGGGCGGGTGAGGGTGTGAGGGAGGGTAGGGCGAGAGAGGAAGACGGCGAGAGAAAGGAGGGCGAGAGAGGGGAGGGCGAGAGAGGGGAGGTCGAGAGAGGGGGCATGGTGAGAGTGGAGCGGGCGAGAGAGAGAAGGGCGAGAGAGAGGAGGGCGCGAGAGGGGAGGACGAGAGATTGGAGGGCGAGAGAGGGGGAGGGTGAGAGAGGGCGGAGGGTCAGAGAGGGGAGGGCGAGAGAGGGAAGGGTGAGAGAGGGCGGAGGGCGAGAGAGGGGAGGGCAAGAGAAGGAAGGGTGAGAGAGGGGGAGAGCTAGAGGGGGCAGGGCGAGAGAGGGGGAAGGCAAGAGAGGGGAGGGCGAGAGAGTGGGAGGGCGAGAGAGGGCGGAGGGCGAGAGAGGGGAGGGAGCGAGAGGGGGCAGGCCGAGAGGTGGGAGGGCGAGAGATGGGAGGGAGGAAGAGAGAAGGGTGAGAAAGGGCAGGGCGGGATGGGGAGGTCTAGAGAGAGGAGGGCGAGAGAGGGGAGGGAGAGAGAGGAGGGCGAGAAATGGGAGGGCGAGATAGGGGAGTGCGAAGGAGGGGAGGGCGAGCGAGGGGTATGCGAGAGAGGGGGAGAGTGAGAAAGAGGAGGGTGAGAGAGAGGGGGCAGGGCGAGAGAGAGGAGGGCGAGAGAGTGGAGGACGAGAGAGGGGATGACAAGAGAGGGGAGGACGAGAGAGGGGGAGGGCGAAGAGGGGGAAGGCGAGATAGAGGAGGGTAAGAGAGGGGGCAGGGCGAAAGAGAGGAGAGCGAGACAGGGGAGGACGAGAGAGGGAAGGGTGAGAGAGGGAGAGCGCGAGAGAGGGAGAGGGCGAGAGATGAGTAGGGCGAGAGAGGGGGCAGGCCAAGAGGTGGGAGGGTGAGAGAGGGGTGGGTGGAAGACAGAAGCATGAGAGAGGGCAGGGCGGGATGGGGAGGACGAGAGAGGGGAGGGTGAGAGAGGGCGGAGAGCGAGAGTGGGGAGGACAAGAGAGAGGAGGGTGAGAGTGGGGGCAGGGCGAGGTAGAGGAGGGCGAGAGAGGGGAGGACGAGAGAGGGAGCAGGGCGAGAGATGGGAGGGCGAGAGAGGGGAGGGAGGGAGAGAGAAGGGTGAGAGGGCAGGGCGGGATAGGGAAGGTCGAGAGAGGGAAGGGTGAGAGAGTGGGAGGGCGAGAGAGGGAGAGGGCGAGAGAGGGGAGTGAGAGAGAGTGGTGAGGGCGAGGGAGGGGAGGGTGATAGAGGGGAGGGTGAGAGAGGGTGAGGGTGAGAGAGGAGGGCGAGAGAGGGGAGGGTAATTGAAGGGGGTGAGGGAGGGGAGGGTGAGAGAGAGGGGAAGGCGAGAGAGGGGGATGGGCGAGAGAGGGGAGGGCGAGAGGGGGGAGGGCAAGAGGGGGGTGGGCGAGAGAGAGGGGAGGACGAGATAGGGGCGTGGGCGAGAGAGGGGAGGGCGAGAGAAAGGATGGAGGGAGAGGGAGAGGGCGAGAGGGTAGAGGGCGAGAGAGTGAGAGGGAAGGGTGAGAGAGTGAGAGCGAAGGGTGAGAGAGGGGAGGGAGGGAGGGGGAGGGAGAGTGAGAGGAGGGCGAAAGAAAGGAGGGCGAGACAGTGGAGGGCGAGAGAGGGGAGGGCAAGAGTGGGGTGTGGGCGAGAGAGAGGAGGGCGAGACAGGAGCGTGGGCGAGAGAGGGGAGGGCGAGAGAGCGGGGTGGGCGAGAGAGGCTAGGGCGAGTGAGAGGGGAGGGCGAGTGAGGGGGAGGCCGAATGAAAGGAGGGTGAGAGAGTGGAGGGCGGGAGAGAGGAGGGCAAGAGAGGGGGGTGGGCGAGAGAGGGGTGGTGGGCGAGAGAGGGGAGGGCGAGAGAGGGGAGGGCGAGAGAGGGGAGAGCGAGCGACAGGGGAGGGTGAGAGAGGGGGGTGGGCGAGAGACGGGTTTGGGCGAGAGTGAGGGAGGGCGAGAGAGGTCGAGAGAGGGGAAGGCAAAAGAGGGGAGGCTGAGAGAAAGGAGGTCGAGAGAGGAGGAGGGCAAGAGAGGGGAGGACAAGAGAGGAGGAGGGCGAGAGAAAGGAGGGCGAGTGTGGGGGAGGGTGAGAGAGCAGGGCGAGACAGGCGAGGATAAGAGAGGAGACCGGTGAGAGAGGGGCGTGTGAGAGAGGAGGAGGGCGAGAGAAAGGAGGGCGAGGGAGGAGGAGGGTGAGAGAGGGGTGGGCGAGAGAGGAGGCGGGCGAGAGAAAGGAGATCGAGTGAGGGGGAGGGTGAGAGAGAGGAGGGCGAGACAGGCGAGGGGAAAGAGGCAAGGGCGAGAGAGGAGGAGGACAAGAGAAAGGAGGGCGAGAGAGGGCAGTGCGAGAGAAAGAAGGGAGGGAGAGGGAGAGGACGAGAGAGTGAGAGGGAAGGGTGAGGGAGGGAGGGAGGGGGAGGGCGAGTGAGGGGCGGGAGGGAGAAAGAAGGACGAGAGGGGAGAGGGTCAGAGAGAGTAAAGGGGAGGGCGAGAGGGGAGAGGGTGATAGAGGGGGAGGGCGAGAGAGAGCAGGGCGAGTCAGGCGAGGATGCGAGAGGAGGACGGTGAGAGAGGGGCGTGCGAGAGAGGAGGAGGGCGAGAGAGAAAGGAGGGCGAGAGAGGAGGAGGGCGAGAGAGGAGGAGAGCGAGAGAAAGGAGTGCGAGTGAGGGGAGGGTGAGAGAGAGGACGGCGAGATAGGTGAGGACGAGAGAGGCAAGGGCGACAGAGGAGGAGGACAAGAGAAAGGAGGGCGAGAGAGGGCAGGGCGAGAGAAAGAATGGAGGGAGAGGGAGAGGGCGAGAGAGTGAGAGGGAAGGGTGAGAGGGGGATGGAGGGAGGGGGAGGGCGAGTGAGAGGAGGGCGAGAAAGGGGAGGGAGGGAGAAGGAAGGGCGAGATGGGAGCGGCCGAGAGAGAGAGAGAGGGAGGGCGAGAGGGGGGAGGGTGATAGAGGGGAGGGCGAGAGAGGGGAGGGCGAGAGAAGGGGTGCGAGAGAGGGGAGGGCGAGAGGGGGGGATGGCGAGAAGGGGAGGGCGAGAGAGGGGGAGGGCGAGAGAGGGGGAGGGCGAGAGAGGGGGAGGGCGATAGAGGGGAGGGCGAGAGAGGGGAGGGCAAGAGAGGGGAGGGCAAGAGAGGGGATGGCGAGAGAAAGGAGGGCGAGAGAGGGGAGGGCGAGAGAGAGGGGAGGGCGAGAGAGGGAGAGGGCGAGAGAGGAGGCAAGAGAAAGGAGGGCGAGAGAGGGGAGGGCGAGAGAGGAGGGTGAGGGAACAGAGGGCGAGAGAAAGGAGAGCGAGAGAGGGGAGGGCGAGAGACAGGGGAGGGCGAGAGATGCAGAGGGCGAGAGAGGGAGAGGGTGAGAGAGGAGGGCGAGAGAAAGGTGGGCAAGGTTGGGGAGGGCGAGTGAGGGGAGGGCAACAGAGAAGAGGGTGAGAGAGGATAGGCAGAGAGAGGGCGAGAGAGAGGAGGGCGGGTGAGGGTGTGAGGGAGGGTAGGGCGAGAGAGGGAAGACGGCGAGAGAAAAGAGGGCGAGAGAGGGGAGGGCGAGAGAGGGGAGGGCGAGAGAGGGGGCATGGTGAGAGTGGAGCGGGCGAGAGAGAGAAGGGCGAGAGAGAGGAGGGCGAGAGAGGGGAGGACGAGAGAGTGGGAGCTTGAGAGAGGGCGGAGGGTGAGAGAGGGGAGGGCGAGAGAGGGAATGGTGAGAGAGGGCGGAGGGCGAGAGAGGGGAGGGCAAGAGAAGGAAGGGTGAGAGAGGGGGATAGCGAGAGGGGGAGGGCGAGAGAGTGGGAGGGCGAGAGAGGGGAGGGAGCGAGAGGGGGCAGGCCGAGAGGTGGGAGGGCGAGAGATGGGAGGGAGGAAGAGAGAAGGGTGAGAAAGGGCAGGGCGGGATGGGGAGGTCTAGAGAGAGGAGGGCGAGAGAGGGGAGGGAGAGAGAGGAGGGCGAGAAATGGGAGGGCGAGATAGGGGAGTGCGAAGGAGGGGAGGGCGAGCGAGGGGTATGCGAGAGAGGGGGAGAGTGAGAAAGAGGAAGGTGAGAGAGAGGGGGCAGGGCGAGAGAGAGGAGGGCGAGAGAGTGGAGGACGAGAGAGGGGATGACAAGAGAGGGGAGGGCGAGAGAGGGGGAGGGCGAAGAGGGGGAAGGCAAGATAGAGGAGGGTAAGAGAGGGGGCAGGGCGAAAGAGAGGAGAGCGAGAGAGGGGAGGACGAGAGAGGGAAGGGTGAGAGAGGGAGAGGGCGAGAGAGGGAGAGGGCGAGAGAAGAGTAGGGCGAGAGAGGGGGCAGGCCAAGAGGTGGGAGGGTGAGAGAGGGGTTGGTGGAAGACAGAAGCGTGAGAGAGGGCAGGGCGGGATGGGGAGGACGAGAGAGGGGAGGGTGAGAGAGGGCGGAGGGCGAGAGAGGGGAGGACAAGAGAGAGGAGGGTGAGAGTGGGGGCAGGGCGAGATAGAGGAGGGCGAGAGAGAGGAGGACGAGAGAAGGAGCAGGGCGAGAGATGGGAGGGCGAGAGAGGGGAGGGAGGGAGAGAGAAGGGTGAGAGGGCAGGGCGGGATAGGGAAGGTCGAGAGAGGGGAGGGTGAGAGAGGGGGAGGGCGAGAGAGGGGGAGGTCGAGAGAGGGGAGGGAGAGAGAGTGGTGAGGGCGAGGGAGGGGAGGGTGATAGAGGGGAGGGTGAGAGAGGGTGAGGGTGAGAGAGGAGGGCGAGAGAGGTGAGGGTAATTGAAGGGGGTGAGGGAGGGGAGGGCGAGAGAGAGGGGAAGGCGAGAGAGGGGGATGGGCGAGAGAGGGGAGGGCGAGAGAGTGGGAGGGCAAGAGAGGGGGTGGGCGAGAGAGAGGGGAGGACGAGATAGGGGCGTGGGCGAGAGAGGGGAGGGCGAGAGAAAGGATGGAGGGAGAGGGAGAGGGCGAGAGTGTAGAGGGCGAGAGAGTGAGAGGGAAGGGTGAGAGAGTGAGAGCGAAGGGTGAGAGAGGGGAGGGAGGGAGGGGGAGGGAGAGTGAGAGGAGGGCGAAAGAAAGGAGGGCGAGACAGTGGAGGGCGAGAGAGGGGAGGGCAAGAGTGGGGGGTGGGCGAGAGAGAGGAGGACGAGACAGGAGCGTGGGCGAGAGAAGGGAGGGCGAGAGAGCGGGGTGGGCGAGAGAGGGGTTTGGCCGAGAGTGAGGGGAGGGCGAGAGAGGCTAGGGTGAGTGAGAGGGGAGGGCGACTGAGGGTGAGGGCGAAAGCAAGGAGGGTGAGACAGTGGAGGGCGGGAGAGAGGAGGGCAAGGGAGGGTGGTGAGCGAGAGAGGGGAGGGCGAGAGAGGGGAGTGCTAGAGAGGGGAGAGCGAGCGACAGGGGAGGGTGAGAGATGGGGGTGGGCGAGAGACGGGTTTGGGCGAGAGTGAGGGAGGGCGAGAGAGGTCCAGAGAGGGGAAGGCAAAAGAGGGGAGGCTGAGAGAAAGGAAATCGAGAGAGGAGGAGGGCAAGAGTGGGGAGGACAAGAGAGGAGGAGGGCGAGAGAAAGGAGGGCGAGTGTGGGGGAGGGTGAGAGAGCAGGGCGAGACAGGCGAGGATGAGAGAGGAGGCCGGTGAGAGAGGGGCGTGCAAGAGAGGAGGAGGGCGAGAGAAAGGAGGGCGAGAGAGGAGGAGGGTGAGAGAGGGGTGGGCGAGAGAGGAGGAGGGCGAGAGAAAGGAGATCGAGTGAGGGGGAGGGTGAGAGAGAGGAGGGCGAGACAGGCGAGGGGAAAGAGGCAAGGGCGAGAGAGGAGGAGGACAAGAGAAAGGAGGGCGAGAGAGGGCAGGGCGAGAGAAAGAATGGAGGGAGAGGGAGATGGCGAGAGAGTGAGAGGGAAGGTTGAGAGGGGGAGGGAGGGAGGGGGAGGGCGAGTGAGAGGAGGGCGAGAAAGGGGAGGGAGGGAGAAGGAAGGGCGAGATGGGAGCGGCCGAGAGAGAGAGAGAGGGAGGGCGAGAGAGGGGAGGGCTAGAGAAGGGGTGCGAGAGAGGGGAGGGCGAGAGGGGGGGATGGCGAGGACGGGAGGGCGAGAGAGGGGGAGGGCGAGAGAGGGGGAGGGCGAGAGAGGGGGAGGGCGATAGAGGGGAGGGCGAGAGAGGGGAGGGCAAGAGAGGGGAGGGCAAGAGAGGGGAGGGCGAGAGAAAGGAGGGCGAGAGAGGGGAGGGCAAGAGAGAGCGGAGGGCGAGAGAGGGAGAGGGGGAGAGAGGAGGCAAGAGAAAGGAGGGCGAGAGAGGGGAGGGCGAGAGAGGAGGGTGAGAGAAGACAGGGCGAGAGAAAGGAGAGCGAGAGAGGGGAGGGCGAGAGTGAGGGGAGGGCGAGAGATGCAGAGGGCGAGAGAGGGAGAGGGTGAGAGAGGAGGGCGAGAGAAAGGTGGGCAAGGTTGGGGAGGGCGAGTGAGGGGAGGGCAACAGAGAAGAGGGTGAGAGAGGATAGGCAGAGAGAGGGCGAGAGAGAGGAGGGCGGGTGAGGGTGTGAGGGAGGGTAGGGCGAGAGAGGAAGACGGCGAGAGAAAGGAGGGCGAGAGAGGGGAGGGCGAGAGAGGGGAGGGCGAGAGAGGGGGCATGGTGAGAGTGGAGCGGGCTAGAGAGAGAAGGGCGAGAGAGAGGAGGGCGAGAGAGGGGAGGACGAGAGAGTGGGAGGGTGAGAGAGGGCGGAGGGTGAGAGAGGGGAGGGCGAGAGAGGGAAGGGTGAGAGAGGGCGGAGGGCGAGAGAGGGGAGGGCAAGAGAAGGAAGGGTGAGAGAGGGGGATAGCGAGAGGGGGGAGGGCGAGAGAGGGGGAAGGCGAGAGAGGGGAGGGCGAGAGAGTGGGAGGGCGAGAGAGGGCGGAGGGCGAGAGAGGGGAGGGAGCGAGAGGGTGCAGGCCGAGAGGTGGGAGGGTGAGAGATGGGAGGGAGGAAGAGAGAAGGGTGAGAGAGGGCAGGACGGATGGGAAGGTTGAGAGAGGGGAGAGTGAGAGAGAGAGAGAGGGCGAGGGGGAGACGGCGAGAGAGGAGCGCGAGAGAGGGGACGGAGAGAGAGGAGGAGGGAGAGAGGAGAAGGGTGAGAGAGAGGATGGTGAGAGAGAGGAGGGCGAGAGAGGGGAGGACAAGAGAGTGAAGGGCGAGAGAGGGGAGGGCAAGAGAGGTGGAAGGCAGAGAGAGGAGGGTGAGAGAGGTGGCAGGGTGAGAGAAGGGGAGAGCAAGAGAGGGGATGGAGAGAGAGGGGAGCGAGAGAAGGGGAGGAAGGAAGACAGAAGCATGAGAGAAGGCAGGGCGGGATGGGGACGTCGAGAGAGGGGAGGGTGTGAGAGAGAGAGGGCGAGAGAGGAAGAGGGCAAGAGAGGGGAGGGAGAGAGAGGGGAGGGAGAGAGAGGGTAGGGCGAGAGAGGGGGAGGGCGAGAGAGAGGAGGGTGAGAGAGGGAGCAGGACGAGAGAGAGGAGGGCGAGAGAGGGGAGGACGAGAGAGGGAGAGAGCGAGAGAGTGGAGGGCGAGAGAGGGGGCAGGGCGAGAGATGGGAGGGCGAGAGAGGGGAGGGAGAGAGAAGGGTGAGAGAGGACAGGGTGGGATAGGGAAGGTCGAGAGAGGGGACGGTGAGAGAGGGAGAGGGCGAGAGAGGGAGAGGGCGAGAGACGGGAGGGAGAGAGAGGTGTGAGGGCGAGGGAGGGGAGAGTAAGAGAGGGGAGGGTGAGAGAGGAGGAGGGCGAGAGAGGGGCAGGGCAAGAGAGGGGAAGGTGAGAGAGGGGAGGGTGAGAGAGGGAGGGCGAGAGAGGGGTGCGGGCGAGAGAGGGGGAGGGCGAGAGAGGGGAGGGAGAGAGAGGGCGGAGGGCGAGAGAGGGGAGGGTGAGAGAGGGGGACGGCGAGAGAAGGGGAGGGCGTGAGAAGGGGAGGGCGTGAGAAGGGGAGGGCGAGAGAGGGGGCAGGCGGAGAGGTGGGAGGGCGAGAGAGGCGAGGGAGGAAGAGAGAAGGGTGAGAGAGGGCAGGTTGAGAGAGAGAGAGGGTGAGAGAGGGAGAGGGCGAGAGAGGACGGCGAGAAAGGGGAGGGAGAGAGAGAGAGGAGGGCGAGAGAGGGGAGGGTGAGAGAGGGGGACGGCGAGAGAAGGGGAGGGCGTGAGAAGGGGAGGGCGTGAGAAGGGGAGGGCGAGAGAGGGGGCAGGCCGAGAGGTGGGAGGGCGAGAGAGGCGAGGGAGGAAGAGAGAAGGGTGAGAGAGGGCAGGGTGAGAGAGAGAGAGGGTGAGAGAGGGAGAGGGCGAGAGAGGACGGCGAGAAAGGGGAGGGAGAGAGAGAGAGGAGGGCGAGAAAAGGGAGGGCGAGATAGGGGAGTGCGAGGGAGCGGAGGGCGAGCGAGGGGTGTGCGAGAGAGGGGGAGAGCGAGAAAGTGGAGGGAGGAAGAGAGAAGGGTGAGAAAGGGCAGGGCGGGATGGGGAGGTCTAGAGAGGGGAGGGTGAGAGAGGGGGCAGGGTGAGAGAGAGGAGGGCGAGAGAGTGGAGGACGAGAGAAGGGATGACAAGGGAGGGGAGGGCGAGAGAGGGGGAGGGCGAGAGAGGGGGAAGGCGAGATAGAGGAGGGTAAGAGAGGGGACAAGGCGAGAGAGAGGAGAGCGAGAGAGGGGAGGACGAGAGAGGGAAGGGTGAGAGAGGGAGAGGGCGAGAGAGGGGAGGGTGATAGAGGGGAGGGTGAGAGAGGAGGGCGAGAGAGGGGAGGGTAGTTGAAGGGTGTGAGGGAGGGGTGGGCGAGAGAGAGGGGAAGGCGAGAGAGGGGGGTGGGCGAGAGAGGGGAGGGCGAGAGAAGGTGGGGGCAAGAGAGGGGTGGGCGAGAGATAGGGGAGGGCGAGAGAGGGAGGGCGAGAGAAAGGAGGGCTAGTGAGGAGGAGGGGGAGGGGAGAGAGAGGAGTGCGAGAGAGGGGAGGGCGAGAGAAGGGCAGGGCGTGAGAAGGGGAGGGTGTGAGAAGGGGAGGGCGAGAGAGGGGGCAGGCCGAGAGGTGGAAGGGCGAGAGAGGGGAGGGTGAGAGAGGGGGCAGGGTGAGAGAGAGGAGGGCGAGAGAGTGGAGGACGAGAGGGGATGACAAGGGAGGGGAGGGCTAGAGAAGGGGAGGGCGAGAGAGAGGAGAGCGAGAGAGGGGAGGACGAGAGAGGGAAGGGTGAGAGAGGGAGAGGGCGAGAGAGGGGAGGGTGATAGAGGGGAGGTTGAGAGAGGAGGGCGAGAGAGGGGAGGGAAGTTGAAAGGGGTGAGGGAGGGGTGGGCGAGAGAGAGGGGAAGGTGAGAGAGGGGGGTGGGCGAGAGAGGGGAGGGCGAGAGAAGGTGGGGGCAAGAGAGGGGTGGGCGAGAGAGAGGGGAGGGCGAGAGAGGGAGGGCGAGAGAAAGGAGGGCTAGTGAGGAGGAGGGGGAGGGGGAGAGAGAGGAGTGCGAGAGAGGGGAGGGCGAGAGAAGGGCAGGGCGAAAGATGTGGAGGGCGAGAGAAAGGAGGGTGAGTGAGCGGGAGGGTGCGAGAGAGAAGGGCGAGACAGGAGAGGGCGAGAGAGGCGAGCGCGAGAGACGGCGGAAGGTGAGAGAGGAGGGCGAGAGAGGGGAGGGAGAGAGAGGAGGGCGAGAAAGGGGAGGGCGAGACAGGGGGTCGGCGAGGGAGGGGAGGGCGAGCGAGAGAGGGGTGAGGGCGAGGGAGGGGAGGGTGAGAAAGGGGAGGGTGAGAGAGGGGAGGGCGAGAGAGGAGGGCGAGAGAGAGGAGGGTGGTTGAGGGGTGTGAGGGAGGGAAGGGCGAGAGAGAGGGGAAGGCGAGAGACGGGGTGGGCGAGAGAGGGGAGGGCGAGAGAGGGAGGGCGAGAGAAAGGAGGGCGAGTGAGGGGGAGGGCAAGAGTGGGGAGGGCGCGAGTGGATGAGGGCGAGAGACGAGGAGGGCGAGAGAAAGGAGGGCGAGTGAGGGGGAGGGTGAGAGAGAGGAGGGCGAAAGAGGAGAGGGCGAGAGAGGCAAGGGCGAGAGAGGAGGAGTACAAGAGAATGGTGGGTGGGAGAGGGGGGGGTGAGATAAAGGAGGGAGGGAGAGGGAGAGGGCGAGAGAGGGAGAATGAATGGTGAGATCGGGGAGGGAGGGATGGTGAGAGCGAGAGAGGGAGAGGGCGAGAGAGGGAGAGGGCGAGAGAGGAGGGCAAGAGAAAGGAAGGCAAGAGAAAGGTGGGCAAGTGAGGGGAGGGCGAGAGAGGGGAGGGCGAGAGAGTAGGGCGAGAGAGAGGAGGGCGACAGAGGGGAGGGTGAGAGAGGAGAGGGCGAGAGGGGAGGGCGAGAAAGGGGGAAGGCGAGAGACGGGAGGGCGAGAGATGGAGACGGCGAGAGAGGGAGAGGGCGAGAGCGGAGGGCGAGACAAAGGAGGTCAAGAGAGGGGAGGGCGAGAGAGGGGAGGGCAACAGAGACGAAGGTGAGAAAGGAGAGGCTGAGATAGAGGGCGAGAGAGAGGAGGGTGGGTGAGGGTGTGAGGGAGGGTAGGGAAAGAGAGGAGGAAGGCGAGAGAGGGCAGCGCGAGAGAGTGGAGGATGAGAGAGTGGAGGGCGAGAGAGGGGGAGGCGAGAAAGGGCGGAGGACGAGACAGTGGAGGGCGAGAGAGGGGGAGGGCGAAAGAGAGGAGGGCGAGAGAGGGGAGGACGAGAGAGGGAGAGAGCGAGAGAGTGGAGGGCGAGAGAGGGGGCAGGGCGAGAGATGGGAGGGCGAGAGAGGGGAGGGAGAGAGAAGGGTGAGAGAGGACAGGGTGGGATAGGGAAGGTCGAGAGAGGGGACGGTGAGAGAGGGAGAGGGCGAGAGAGGGAGAGGGCGAGAGACGGGAGGGAGAGAGAGGTGTGAGGGCGAGGGAGGGGAGAGTAAGAGAGGGGAGGGTGAGAGAGGAGGAGGGCGAGAGAGGGGCAGGGCAAGAGAGGGGAAGGTGAGAGAGGGGAGGGTGAGAGAGGGAGGGTGAGAGAGGAGGGCGAGAGAGGGGAGGGTAGTTGAAGGGGGTGAGGGAGGGGTGGGCGAGAGAGAGGGGAAGGCGAGAGAGGGGGGTGGGCGAGAGAGGGGAGGGCGAGAGAAGGTGGGGCAAGAGAGGGGTGGGCGAGAGATAGGGGAGGGTGAGAGAGGGAGGGCGAGAGAAAGGAGGGCTAGTGAGGAGGAGGGGAGGGGAGAGAGAGGAGTGCGAGAGAGGGGAGGGCGAGAGAAGGGCAGGGCGTGAGAAGGGGAGGGTGTGAGAAGGGGAGGGCGAGAGAGGGGGCAGGCCGAGAGGTGGGAGGGCGAGAGAGGGGATGGTGAGAGAGGGGGCAGGGTGAGAGAGAGGAGGGCGAGAGAGTGGAGGACGAGAGAGGGGATGACAAGGGAGGGGAGGGCTAGAGAGGGGGAGGGCGAGAGAGGGGGAACGCGAGATAGAGGAGGGTAAGAGAGGGGGCAGGGCGAGAGAGAGGAGAGCGAGAGAGGGGAGGACGAGAGAGGGAGGGCGAGAGAAAGGAGGGCTAGTGAGGAGGAGGGGGAGGGGAGAGAGAGGAGTGCGAGAGAGGGGAGGGCGAGAGAAGGGCAGGGCGTGAGAAGGGGAGGGTGTGAGAAGGGGAGGGCGAGAGAGGGGGCAAGGCCGAGAGGTGGGAGGGCGAGAGAGGGGAGGGTGAGAGAGGGGGCAGGGTGAGAGAGAGGAGGGCGAGAGAGTGGAGGACGAGAGAGGGGATGACAAGGGAGGGGAGGGCTAGAGAGGGGGAGGGCGAGAGAGGGGGAACGCGAGATAGAGGAGGGTAAGAGAGGGGGCAGGGCGAGAGAGAGGAGAGCGAGAGAGGGGAGGACGAGAGAGGGAAGGGTGAGAGAGGGAGAGGGCGAGAGAGGGGAGGGTGATAGAGGGGAGGTTGAGAGAGGAGGGCGAGAGAGGGGAGGGAAGTTGAAGGGGGTGAGGGAGGGGTGGGCGAGAGAGAGGGGAAGGCGAGAGAGGGGGGTGGGCGAGAGAGGGGAGGGCGAGAGAAGGTGGGGGCAAGAGAGGGGTGGGCGAGAGAGAGGGGAGTGCGAGAGAGGGGAGGGCGAGAGAAGGGGAGGGCGAGAGATGTGGAGGGCGAAAGAAAGGAGGGCGAGTGAGGGGGAGGGTGCGAGAGAGAAGGGCGAGACAGGAGAGGGCGAGAGAGGCGAGGGCGAGAGACGGCGGAAGGTGAGAGAGGGGAGGGAGAGAGAGGAGGGCGAGAAAGGGGAGGGCGAGACAGGGGGTCGGCGAGGGAGGGGAGGGCGAGCGAGAGAGGGGTGAGGGCGCGGGAGGGGTGGGTGAGAAAGGGGAGGGTGAGAGAGGGGAGGGCGAGAGAGGAGGGCGAGAGAGAGAAGGGTGGTTGAGGGGTGTGAGGGAGGGAAGGGCGAGAGAGAGGGGAAGGCGAGAGACGGGGTGGGCGAGAGAGGGGAGGGCGAGAGAGGGAGGGCGAGAGAAAGGAGGGCGAGTGAGGGGGAGGGGAGAGAGAGGAGGGCGAGAGAGGGGAGGGCGAGAGAGGGGCAGGGCAAGAGTGGGGAGGGCGCGAGTGGATGAGGGCGAGAGACGAGGAGGGCGAGAGAAAGGAGGGCGAGTGAGGGGGAGGGTGAGAGAGAGGAGGGCGAAAGAGGAGAGGGCGAGAGAGGCAAGGGCGAGAGAGGAGGAGTACAAGAGAATGGAGGGTGGGAGAGGGGAGGGTGAGATAAAGGAGGGAGGGAGAGGGAGAGGGCGAGAGAGGGAGAATGAATGGTGAGATCGGGGAGGGAGGGATGGTGAGAGCGAGAGAGGGAGAGGGCGAGAGAGGGAGAGGGCGAGAGAGGAGGGCAAGAGAAAGGAAGGCAAGAGAAAGGTGGGCGAGAGAGAGGAGGGCGACAGAGGGGAGGGTGAGAGAGGAGAGGGCGAGAGGGGAGGGCGAGAAAGGGGGAAGGCGAGAGACGGGAGGGCGAGAGATGGAGACGGCGAGAGAGGGAGAGGGCGAGAGCGGAGGGCGAGACAAAGGAGGTCAAGAGAGGGGAGGGCGAGAGAGGGGAGGGCAACAGAGACGAAGGTGAGAAAGGAGAGGCTGAGAGAGAGGGCGAGAGAGAGGAGGGTGGGTGAGGGTGTGAGGGAGGGTAGGGAAAGAGAGGAGGAAGGCGAGAGAGGGCAGCACGAGAGAGTGGAGGATGAGAGAGTGGAGGGCGAGAGAGGGGGAGGCGAGAAAGGGCGGAGGACAAGACAGTGGAGGGCGAGAGAGGGGGAGGGCGAGAGAGGGCGGAGTGCGAGAGTGGGGAGGGCAAGAATGGGAAGGGTGAGAGAGGGGGAAGGCGAGAGAGGGGGAGGGCAAGAGAGGGGGAGCGTGAGAGAGGCGGCAGGGTGAGAGACGGGAGGGCGAGAGAGGGGAGGGAGGGAGAGAGAAGGGTGAGAAGGGCAGGGCAGGAGGTTGAAAGAGTGGAGGTTGCGAGAGAGAGAGGGCGAGAGAGGGAGAGGGCGACAGAGGAGGGTGAGAGAAAGGAGGGCAAGAGATCGCAGGCTGAGAGAGGGGAGGGAGAGAGAGAGGAGGGCGAGAAAGGGGTGGGCGAGAGAGGAGGAGGCCGAGAGAAAGGAGGGCGAGAGAGAGGATGGCGAGAGAGGGGAGGGCAAGAGAGGGGAGGGCGAGAGAGTGGAGGGCGAGAGAGGATGTGGGCGAGAGAGAGGGAGGGCGAGAGAGAGGAGGGTAGGAGCGGGGAGGATGAGAGAGGGGATGGCGAGTGTGGGGGAGGGCGAGAGGGGTAGGGCGAGAGAGAGAGGAGGGTGAGAGAATGGGCAGGGCGTGAGATAGGAGGGCGAGAGATGGGAGGGAGAGAGAAGGGTGAGAGAGGGCAAGGCGGGATAGGGGAGAGTGAGAGAAGGAGAGGGCGAGAGTAGAGGCCGAGAGAAAGGAGGGCAAGAGAGGGGAGGGTGAGAGAGGGGAGGGCGAGAGAGGCGAGGGCGAGAGGGGGAGAGCGAGAGAGGGGAGGGCGAGAGAGGAGGAGGGCGAGAGAAAGGAGGGTGAGAGAGGGGAGGGAGAGAGGGGGAGAGTGAGAGAGGAGGAGGGCAAGAGGGGGAGGGCGAGAGAGAGGGGAGACGAGAGAAAGGATGGTGAGAGAGGGGAGGGCAAGACAGGGAGAGGCTGAGAGAGGGATGGGCGAGAGAGGGAGATGGAAGGGTGAGAGAAGGGAGGTAGGAAGGGGAGGGCGTGGGGGGCAGGGCGAGGGGGGAGGGCGAGAGAGGAGGGTGAGAGAGAGAAGGGCAGGTGACTGGGTGAGGGAGGGGAGGGTGACTGAGGAGGAGGGCGAGAGAAAGGAGGGCAAAAGAGTGGAGGGCGAGAGAGGGAAGGGCAAGAGAGTGGAGGGCGACAGAGGAGGAAGGCGAAAGGGGAGTGAGGGATAGGGGAGGGCGAGAGAGAGGTGGGCGAGGGATGGTAGGGCGAGATAGGGAGAGGGTGAGAAAGAGAGAGGGCAAGAGACGGAAAGGTTAGGGGGAGGGAGGAAGGGGGCGAGAATGGAGAGGGCAAGTGATGAGGGCAGCAGAGAGGAGGGTGGGTGTGGGGGGTGAGGGAAGGGAGTGCGAGAGAGAGGGGAGACGAGAGAAAGGATGGTGAGAGAGGGGAGGGCGAGACAGGGAGAGGTTGAGAGAGGGATGGGCGAGAGAGGGAGATGGAAGGGTGAGAGAAGGGAGGTAGGAAGGGGAGGGCGTGGGGGGCAGGGCGAGGGGGGAGGGCGAGAGAGGAGGGTGAGAGAGAGAAGGGCAGGTGACTGGGTGAGGGAGGGGAGGGTGACTGAGGAGGAGGGCGAGAGAAAGGAGGGCAAAAGAGTGGAGGGCGAGAGAGGGAAGGGCAAGAGAGTGGAGGGCGATAGGGGAGGAAGGCGAAAGGGGAGTGAGGGATAGGGGAGGGCGAGAGAGAGGTGGGCGAGGGATGGTAGGGCGAGATAGGGAGAGGGTGAGAAAGAGAGAGGGCAAGAGACGGAAAGGTTAGGGGGAGGGAGGAAGGGGGCGAGAATGGAGAGGGCAAGTGATGAGGGCAGCAGAGAGGAGGGTGGGTGTGGGGGGTGAGGGAAGGGAGTGCGAGAGAGTGGAGGGCAAAAGAGGGGGAGGACGATAAAGGGGAGGGAGACAGAATGGGGAGGGCGAGAGAGGGGGAGGGTGAGAGATGGGGAGTGCAATAGAGGGTGAGGGCGAAAGAGGGGACGGCGAAAGAGGGAGGGTGAGAGAAAGGAGGTCGAGAGAGGAGAAGGGCGAGAGAGGGGGAGGGCAAAAGAGGGGAGGGCGAGAGAGGAAGAGGGTGAGAGAAAGGATGGGGACAGAGGGTGAAGGTGAGAGAGGGGGGCGAGAGAGGGGAGGGCGAGTGACGCAAGGGCGAGAATGAAGGAGAGTGAGAGAGGGGACGGTGAGAGAGGAGGAGGATGATGAGAGAAAGAAGGGTGAGAGAGGGGAGGGCGAGAGAAAGGAGGGAAGGAGAGGGAAAGGGCGAGAGAGGGGTTGGCGAGAGAGGGAGAGGGAAGGGTGAGAGAGGGGAGGGAGGGAGGTTGCGGGCGAAATTGGGGAGGGCGAGAGAGGAGGGTGGGTGAGAGAGGGGAGGGGGAGAGCGGGAAGGGCGAGAGAGGGGTGAGGGCGAGAGGGGGGAGAGAGAGAGGGGGCGGGCGAGATAGAGGAGGGCGAGCGAATTGGGAGGGCGAGAGTGGGGGAGGGCGGGAAGGCGAGAGAGGGGAGCGTAAGAGAGGGGGAGGGCGAGAGTGTGGAGGTCGAGAGAGGGGGAGCGCGAGAGAGTGGAGGGCGAGAGACAGGGGAGGGCGAGAGAGGGTGTGTGCGTGAGAGGGGAGGGCGAGAGAGAGGGAGGGCGATAGAAGGGAGTGCGAGAGAGGGGGAGGGCGAGAGAGTGTTAGGGCGAGAGACGGGAGGGCGAGAGAGGGGAGGGTGAAACAGGGGAGAGTAAGAGAAAAGAGGTTGAGAGAGGAGGAGGGCGAGAGAAAGGAGGGCGAGAGAAAGGAGGGCGAGAGAGGGAGAGTGCAAGAGACGGAATGGTGAGGGGGAGGGAGGAAGGGGGGCGAGTAGGGGAGGGCAAGTGATGAGGGCGAGAGAGAGAGGAGGGCGGGTGTGGGGGTTGAGGGAAGGGAGTGCGAGAGAGTGGAGGGCAAAAGAGTGGGAGGACGATAGAGGGGAGGGAGAGAGAATGGGGAGGGCGAGCGAAGGGGAGGGCCAGAGAGGGGGGAGGGCGAGAGGGGAGGTCGAGAGAGGGGAGGTCGAGAGAGGGGAGGGCGAGAGAGGGGGGAGGGCGAGAGGGGGGAGAGCGAGAGATGGGGCAGGGTGAGAGAGAGGAGGGTGAGAGAGAAGGAGGATGAGAGAGGGGAAGAGCGAGAGAGGTGAGGGCGAGAGAGTGGGAGGGCGAGAGAGGGGAGGGCGAGAATGGGGGAGGGCGAGAGAGGGGGAGGGCGAGACGGGGGAGAGCGAGAGGGGGAGGGCGAGAGGGGGAGGTCGAGAGAGGGGAGGTCGAGGGAGGGGAGGTCAAGAGAGTGGAGGGCGAGTGGGGAGGGCGAGAGGCGGAGAGCGAGAGGGGGAGAGCGAGAGAGGGGGCAGGGTGAGAGAGAGGAGGGCGAGAGAGAGGGAGGGCGAGAGAGGCAGAGGGCGAGAGAAGGGAAGGGCGAGAGAGGGGGAGAGTGAGAGAGGGGGAGTGCAAAAGAGGGGGAGGGCGAAAGAGGGGGACGGCGAAAGAGGGAGGGTGAGAGAAAGGAGGTCGACAGAGGAGGAAGGCGAGAGAGGAGGAGGGTGAGAGAAAGGATGGCGAGAGAGGGAGAAGGTGAGAGAGGGGGGCGAGAGAGGGGAGGGCGAGTGAGGCGAGGGCGAGAATGAGGCAGTGTGAGAGAGGGGATGGCGAGAGAGGAGGAGGAGGACGTGAGACAGGAGGGTGTGAGAGGGGAGGGCGAGAGAAAGGAGGGAGGGAGAGGGAAAGGGCGAGAGAGGGGTGGGCGAGAGAGGGAGAGGGAAGGGTGAGAGAGGGGAGGGAGTTTGCGGGCGAGCGGGAGGGCGAGAGAGGAGGGTGAGAGAGAGGAGGGCGTGTGAGGGGTTGAGGGAGGGGAGGGTGAGAGAGGTGGAGGGCGAGAGAGGGGGAGCGTGAGAGAGGGGAGGGAGAGAGAGTGGGGAGGGCGAGAGGGGGAGGGCGAGAGAGAGGAGGGCGAGAGAGGGGTGAGGGCGAGAGCGGGGAGAGAGAGAGAGGGTGCGGGCGAGATAGAGGAGGGCGAGAGAATTGGGAGGTCGAGAGTGGGGGAGGGCGGGAAGGCGAGAGAGGGGAGTGCAAGAGAGGGGGAGGGCGAGAGTGTCGAGGTCGAGAGAGGGAGAGCGCGAGAGAGTGGAGGGCGAGAGAGAGGGGAGGGCGAGAGAGTGGGAAGGCGAGAGAGGGGAGTGAGAGAGAGGGGAGTGCGATAGAGGGGGAGTACGAGAGAGGGGAGGGCGAGAGAGAGGGAGGGCGATAGAATGGAGTGCGAGTGAGGGGAGGGCGAGAGAGTGGGAGGGCGAGAGAGGGGAGGGCGAGAGTGTGGGAGGGCGAGAGAGCGGGAGGGCGAGAGAGGGGAGTGTGAAACAGGGGAGAGTAAGAGAAAAGAGGGTGAGAGAGGAGGAGGGCAAGAGAAAGGAGGGCGAGAGAGGGGTTGGGCAAGAGAGGGAAGGGTGAGAGCGTGGAGGGAGAGAGGGGAGAGCGAGAGAGAAGAGGAGGCCAAGAGAGGTGATGGCAACAGAAGAGGGAGGTGAAAGAGCAGAGGGTGATGCAAAGGAGGGCGAGAGAGTGGGAGGGCGAGAGAGGGGGAGGGCGAGAGAGGGAGAGGGAGAGGGCGAGAGAGGGGGAGGGTGAGAGAAAGGACGGCGAGAGAGGGGTTGGGCGAGAGAGGGAAGGGTGAGAGAGGGAAGAGAGGGACGGGGAGGCCGAGAGGTGGAGGGCAAGAGAGGGAAGGGCGAGAGAGGGGAGAGGGCGAGAGAGGGGAGAGAGGGAGGTGAGGGTGAGAGGGGTGAGGGCGAGAGAGGGTGGGAGGGGGAGGGCGAGAGAGAGGGAGGGAGGGAGACGATGGCGAGAAAGGGGAGGGCGAGAGAGAGGGAAGGAGGGAGGTGAGGGCGAGAGAGGGGGAGGGCGAGAGTGGAGGAGGACAAGAGAAAGGAGGATGGGAGAGGGGAGGGTGATAGACGGTAGGGCGAAAGGGGGGAAGGCGAGAGAAGGGAGGGAGGTAGAGGGAGGGGGCGAGAGAGGGCTGGGCAAGAGAGAAGGGCGAGAGAGGGAAGGGTGAGAGAAAGGAGGGAGGGAGGGAGAGGGTGAGAAGGGGAGGGCGAGAAAGAGGAGGGCGGATGAGGGGGTGAGGGAGGGGAGGGTGAGAGAGACGAGGGAGAGAGAGAGGAAAGAGAGAGGGGGGGAGGGCGAGAGAAGGGTGTTCGAGAGAATGGGGAGGGCGAGAGAGTGGAGGGCGAGAGAGAGGGGAGGGCGAGAGAGGGGGAGGGCGAGAGAGGGGAGGGCGAGAGAGGGGAGTGTGAGAGAAAGGAAGGAGGGAGGAGGAGGGCGAGATGGGGAGGGCAAGAGAGTGGTGGGCGATAGAGGAGGAGGGCGAAAGAGGGGAGGGTGAGAGAAAGGAGGGCGAGAGAGGAGTAGGGCAAGAGAGGGGGAGGGCGAGATAGGGGAGGGCGAGAGAGGAGTAGGGCAAGAGAGGTGAGGGCGAGAGAGGAGGTGGGCGAGAAAAAGGAGGGCGAGAGAGGGGTAGGGCGAGAGAGGTGAGGGCATGAGAGGGGAGGGCGAGAGAGGAGGACGAGAGAAAGGAGGATGAGAGCGGGGAGGGCGAAAGAGGGGAGGGCAAGAGAGTGATGGGCGAGAGACGGTAGGGCGAGCGAGGGTAGGGCGAGAGAGGGTAGGGCGGGAGAGAGGGAGGAGGAAGAGGGAGAGGGCGAGCTAGAGAGAGAGTGAGAGATGGAGTGGTTGAGAGAGGGAATGGAGGGAGGGGGAGGGCGAGAGGGGGAGGGCGAGAGAGGGGAGAGAGCGAGGGGAGGGTGAGAGAGGGGGAGGGCGAGAGAGAGGGAGGGAGTGAGTGGAGGGAGAGGAAGGGGGATACCCCCTTTCGGAATGGTTCCTGAAGAAGGCCTTATGCCCGAAACGTCGAATCTCCTGTTCCCTAGATGCTGCCTGACCTGCTGCGCTTTTCCAGCAACACATTTTCAGCTCTGATCTCCAGCATCTGCAGACCTCGCTTTCTCCCCATGTTAATTCCCAGGACAGGCGTCTTGTGGGATCTTGCTGCCCAGTGAGATGTTAATTCTGTGGCAACAAAGTGTCATCTTTCCCAGTTGCTACAATTCTCTTTTTTATTGAAGCCTTATTAGTTGTGTCAGTGCAGTTTGAAAATATTAAAGATTACTCCCACACTAGCGTCTCAGACCCTGACTGTAGGTAGGCTTCCTGAGACACACACACACACACACACAGTGCTGGGAATGGAGAGGAGGATATTTGCTGAGGTTTTCTTGGGATTTGCCTGCTGTATGTGTGATTCCTAGAATTCATCTCTGTCTCTGTCGATGTCCGTCTGTCTCTGTGTCTGTCTCTCTCTGTCACTCTCTTTCTCTCTATCTCTGTCCTTCTCTCGCTGTCTCTTTCTCTCTGTTCCTGCATGTGTGTGTCTCTCTTTCTCTCTGTCCCTGTGAGCCCCACTCTCTGTCTCTCTCTGTCTCTCACTCTCTCTGTCTTCTCTGTCTGTCTGTCTTCTCTCTCTGTCCCTGTGTCTCTCTCTTCTCTGTGTCTCTGTCTCTCTCTGTCTCTCTTTCTGTCCCTGTATGTGTATCTCTCTCTCTTTCTCTCTCTCTCTCTCTTTCTGTCTCTCCCTGCCCTGCTCTACATCCAGCCATTTCTAACTTGATTTTGAGTCTTTTATTTCCTTTCCCTTTCTCAAAAATATTGGCAGAGTTTGGGAATTTAAATCATAGATCACGTGCCTGCCACTCAACACCCACATTTCACCCTCACTGCTCCCCTGCCTTCACCATCCCCCATACACACAGACACACACACACCGACACACACACAGACACAGACACACACCGACACACACACAGAGACACACACACACAGACACAGACACACGCAAACAGAGACACACACACAGATACACACAGAGACACAGACACACGCACACACAGACACACACACAGACAGACACAGTCAGATACAGAGACACAGAGACTCACACACATACAGAGACAGACCAACATACATACACACATACCGACCACACACAGCACACACCAACACAGGACATGGGCACTGTGCACAGCTTTAGTTTGGGGGGGGGAGAGTCAGTGAGGGTCTGAGCTCAAGTATCATCACAGAAATATCTGTGTGAGAGAGATAATGAGACCATGCCTCTGTGTATGTGAGAGTGATAGTGAGACCATGTCTATGTGTGTGTCTGTGTGTGTGTGTGTGAGAGAGAGAGAGAGAGAGTGAGACCATGCCTCTGTGTATGTGAGAGTGATAGTGAGACCATGCCTTTGTGTGTGTCTGTGTGTGTGTGTGTGAGAGAGAGAGAGTGAGACCATGCCTCTGTGTGTGTGTGTGTGAGAGAGAGAGTGAGACAATGCCTCTGTGTGTGTGAGATAGTGAGACTATGTCTCTGTGTGTGTGAGAGAGAGAGAGAGAGTGAGACCGTGTGTGTGTTTCCATCGCAGTGCCCAGTTTTCACGTCAGTGCTGTCCCTCCATAATGTAACTGTGTATAAACCACGTGTTTATGTCCCTGTCCCAGTAATGATCCACAAACCATACACTGTCCTTCTCTCTCATTTACTCACACCCTCATATGTGTACACAAACACACCCTCACACACCACATTCAGTCCCTCACACACATGCCCTTTCACGCACGTGCACATCCACACTGACATGCACACACACACAAACGCAGTCACTCACAAATGCACACTCAAACATTTTCACATGCACTTTCACAATCTCTCTCACACTCACACACAAACATACAGACGCGCAAACTCTCTCTCTCTCTGACATACACACACTTTCACTCACTCATTCTCTCTCTCACGCACTCATTCTCTCTCTCACGCACTCATTCTATCTCTCACGCATGTATTATCTCTCTCACGCATTCATTCGCGACTCATGAACGCACTCTCTCTCTCACACATACACATTCTCTCTCTCGCGCACTCATTCTCTCTCTCGTGCATGCATTCTCTCTCTCGCACACTTATTCCCTCTCACGCGCACGCATTCTCTCTCTCGCGCACGCATTCTCTCTCTCGTGCACTTATTCCCTCTCTCGCACACGCATACTCACTCACGCACACGCATTCTCTCTCACGCACAAGCATTCTCTCTCACGCACACGCATTCTCTCTCTCTCGCATGTGCATTCTCTCTCTCTCGCACATACATTCTCTCTCACGCACGCATTCTCTCTCTCTCACGCATTCTCTCTCTCTCACGCATTCTCTCTCTCTCTCACGCATTCTCTCTCACGCACACACTCATTCTCTCTCTCTCACACACACACATTCATTCTCTCGCTCTGGCACACACACATTCATTCTCTCTCTCTCACACACACTTTCTCTCACACACACACGCATTCTCCCTCTCACACACACGCATTCTCTCTCACACAAACTCATTCTCTCTCGCACACACGCATTCTCTCTCATGCACACATGCATTCTCTCTCACGCACACACGCATTCTCTCTCACGCACACACGCATTCTCTATCACACATGCATTTTCTCTCACGCACACATGCATTCTCCCTCTCACACGCATTCTCTCTCTCACACACGCACTCTCTCTCACACACGCACACTCTCTCTCACACACGCATTCTCTCTCTCACACGCATTCTCTCTATCACACACGCACTCTCTCACACACACACTCTCTCACACACTCACACTCTCTCACACACACGCACACTCTCTCTCACACACGCACACACGCATTTTCTCTCTTGCACACACACCCATTCTCTCTCTCGCACAAACAAGCATTCTCTCTCTTGCTTACGCATTCTCTCTCTCACGCACGCATTCTCTCTCTCTAGCAGACTCATTCTCTCTCTCTAGCACACTCATTCTCTCTTTAGAACCCTCATTCGATCTCTTGCACATGCATTCTCTCTCTCATGCACGCATTCTCTCTCGCACACTCATTCCCTCTCCCGCACATTCATTCTCTATCTCGCGCACGCATTCGCTCTCTCACGCACGCATTCGCTCTCTTGCACTCTCATTCTCTCTCTCACGCACACATTCTCTCTCACGCACGCATTCTCTCTCACGCACACTTTCTCTCTCACACAGATGCATTCTCTTTCTCTCTCGCACACGCATTCTCCCTCACGCACACGCATACTCTTTCACGCACACACATTCTCACTCATGCACACACGCATTCTCTCTCTCACGCTCACGCATTCTCTCTCTCTCTCGCACATGCATTATCTCTCTCACACACGCATTCTCTCTCTCACGCATTCTCTCTCTCACGCACATAAACTCTCTCTCACGCACACACTCATTCTCTCTCTCTCTCAAACATGCATTCTCTCACATACACACGCATTCTCTCTCACTCACACGCATTCTCTCTCACGCACACACTCACTCTCTCACGCACACACTCATTCTCTCTCGCACACGCATTCTCTCTCACACACGCATTCTCTCTCACGCACACACTCACTCTCTCACGCACACACTCATTCTCTTTCACGCACAAACTCATTCTCTCTCTCTCTCAAACACTCTCTCACGCACACACACATTCTCTCTCACACACACATTTTCTCTCTCACACACACGCATTCTCTCTCCCACACACACGCATTGTCTCTCTCGCACGCACACGCATTCTCTCTCTCGCACGCACACGCATTCTCTCGCACACTCTCATTCTTTCTCTCGCACACTCCCATTCTCTCTCTCACGCACAAATTCTGTCTCTCTCTCTCTCATACAGATGCATTTTCTCTCAGACACACTCATTCTCTCTCTCTCTCTCACATGCATTCTCTCACTTGCACACACATTCTCTCTCACTCACACGCATTCTCTCTCACGCACACACTCACTCTCTCACGCACACACTCATTCTCTCTCGCACACGCATTCTCTCTCACACACGCATTCTCTCTCACGCACACACTCACTCTCTCATGCACACACTCATTCTCTCGCACTCATTCTCTCTCACGCACACACTCATTCTCTTTCACGCACAAACTCATTCTCTCTCTCTCTCAAACACTCTCTCACACACACACGCATTCTCTCTCACACACACACTCATTCTCTCTCACACACATGCATTCTCTCTCTCACACACACGCATTCTCTCTCTCACACACACATGCACTCATTCTCTCTCACACACACACTCATACTCTCTCTCACACACACACTCATTCTCTCACATGCACACTCATTCTCTCTCATGCACACTCATTCTCTCTCATAAACTATTCTATCTCTCACGCAAACACGCAGTTTCTCTCACACATGCATTTTCTCTCACGCACACACGCATTCTCGCTCTCACACACACTCTCTCTCTCACGCGCGCTCTCGCTCTCTCACGCATGCACTCTCTCTCATGCACACACTCATTCTCTATCTCTCACGCACACACTCATTCTCTCTCTCATACACACGCATTCTCTCTCACACACACACACGCATTCTCTCTCTCTTACACACACATTCTCTCTCTCACACACACACGCATTCTCTCTCTCACACACACACTCATTCTCTCTCTCACGCACACTCATTCTCTCTCACGCACACTCATTCTCTCTCACGCACACTCATTCTGACTCATGCACACACATTCTCTCTCATGCACACACGCATTCTCTCTCTCTCATTCACGCACGCATTCTCTCTCTCTCACGCACACACTCATTCTCTCTATCTCCCACGCACACTCATTCTCTCTCTCTCTTGCACACACTCTCATTCTCTCTCACACACAAACGCATTCTCTCTCTCACACACACGAATTCTCTCTCGCTCACACACAAATTCTCTCTCTCTCACACACACACATCCTCTCTCTCACGCACACACGCATTCTCTCTCTCATGCACTCTCATTCTCCCTCACGCACACTCATTCTCTCTCACGCACACTCATTCTCTCTCTCACGCACACACGCATTCTCTCTCATGCACTTACGCTCTCTCTCACGCACACACTCATTCTCTCTCTCTCACACACACACACACATTCTTTCTCTCTCACACACACACACTCATTCTCTCTCTCTCTCACACGCACACTCATTCTCTCTCTCTCTCACACACACACTCATTCTCTCTCTCATACACACACACTCATTCTCAGTCTCTCTCTCACACACACACATTCATTCTCTCTCTCTCTCACACACTCTCTCTCACACACGCATTCTCTCTCACACACACGCATTCTCTCTCACACACACTTATTCGCTCTCACACACACTTATTCTGTCTCACACACACATTCTCTCTCATGCACACACGCAATCTCTCTCACGCACAGATGCATTCTCTTTCACACATGCATTTTCTCTCACGCACACACGCATTCTCTCTCTCACATGCATTCTCTCTCTCACACGCACTCTCTCTCTCACACACGCACACTCTTTCTCACACACGCACACTCTCTCACACACGCATTCTCTCTCTCACACGCACACTCTCTCTCACACACGCATTCTCTCTCTCACACGCACACTCCCACTCACACACACACAAACACATTCTCTCTCTCGCACACACGCACTCTCTCGCACACGCATTCTCTCTCTCATGCACACATTCTCTCTCTCAAGCACACATTCTCTCTCTCACACACTCGTTGTCTCTCTCTCGCACACTCTCTCTTTCTCACACACGCATTCTCTCTCACACACACGCATTCTCTCTCACACACATTTATTCTCTCTCACACACACTTATTCTGTCTCACACACACATTCTCTCTCATGCACACACGCATTCTCTCTCATGCACACACACATTTTCTCTCATGCACACACGCATTCTCTTTCACACATGCATTTTCTCTCACGCACACACGCATTATCTCTCTCACATGCATTCTCTCTCTCACACACACTCTCTCTCTCACACACGCACACTCTTTCTCACACACGCACACTCTCTCTCACACACGCATTCTCTTTCTCACACGCACTCTCTCTCTCACACAAGCACACTCTTTCTCACACACGCACACTCTCTCTCACACACGCATTCTCTCTCTCACACGCACACTCTCTCTCACACACGCATTCTCTCTCTCACACGCACACTCTCTCTCTCACACGCACACACGCATTCTCTTTCTCGCACACACGCACTCTCTCGCACTCGCATTCTCTCTCTCGCACACGCATTCTCTCTCTCACGCACGTATTCTCTCTCACACACACTCATTCTCTCTCTCACACACACACTCATTCTCTCTCTCTCTCTCACACGCACACACTCATTCTCTCTCTCTCGCACAAGCATGCTCTCTCTCGCACACACATTCTCTCTCTCGCACACACATTCTCTCACGCACACATTCTCTCTCTCACACACTCATTCTCTCTCTCTCTCGCACATGCATGCTCTCTCTCTCACGCACGCATTCTCTCTCACACACACTCATTCTCTCTCACACACACACACACCCTCATTCTTTCTCTCTCTCACACACACATTCATTCTCTCTCTCTCGCACATGCATGTTCTCTCTCTCAAGCACGCATTCTCTCTCAAACACACTCATTATCTCTCTCTCACACACACACTCTCTCTCACGCACGCTCATTGTCTCTCTCTCTCACACACACAGACACACACTCATTCTCTCTCTCTTTCACACAGACACACACTCATTCAATCTCTCTCTCACACACACTCACTCTCACACACACGTATTATCTCTCACTCACACTCATTCTCTCTCACGCACCCAGGCATTCTCTCTCATGCACACGCATTCTCTCTCACGCACACACTCATTCTCTCTCACGCACACACTCATTCTCTCTCACGCACACACTTATTCTCTCACGTACACATGCATTCTCTCTCACCTACACATGCATTCTCTCTCACACACGCATTCTCTAACACACATGCATTTTCTCTCACGCACACACGCATTCTCTCTCTCACATGCATTCTCTCTCTCACACGCACTCTCTCTCTCACACACACACACTCTTTCTCACACACGCAAACTCTCTCTCACACAAGCATTCTCTCACTCACACGCATTCTCTCTCTCACACACGCACTCTCACACACGCACTCTCTCTCAAACACGCACAGTCTCACACACGCACACACGCATCCTCTCTCTCGCAAACACACACTCTCTCGCACTCGCATTCTCTCTCTCGCACACGCATTCTCACTCTCACGCACACATTCTCTCTCAAGCACACATTCTCTCTCTCACACACTCATTCTCTCTCTCTCTCGCACATGCATGCACACTCTCTCACGCACGCATTCTCTCTCACACACACTCATTCTCTCACACACAAACACACTCATTATCTCTCTCTCGCACAAGCATGCTCTCTCTCGCATTCTCTCTCTCGCTCACACAATCTCTCTCTCACGCACACATTCTCTCTCTCACACACTCATTCTCTCTCTCTCTCTCTCTCGCACATGCATGCTCTCTCTCTCACGCACGCATTCTCTCACACACACACTTATTCTCTCTCTCACACAAACACACACTCATTCTTTCTCTCACACACACACACTCATTCTCTCTCTCTCTCGCACATGCATGTTCTCTCTCTCAAGCACGCATTCTCTCTCACACACACTCATTCTCTCTCACACACACACACACTCTCTCTCACACACGCTCGTTGTCTCTCTCTCGCACACACAGACACACACTCATTCTCTCTCTCTTTCACACAGACACACTCATTCTATCTCTCTCTCACACACACTCTCTCTCAGACACACGTATTCTCTATCACACACACTCATTCTCTCTCACGCACCCACGCATTCTCTCTCCTGCACACACATTCTCTCTCACGCACACACTCATTCTCTCTCACGCACACACTCATTCTCTCTCATAAACCATTCTGTCTCTCACGCACACACTCATTCTCTCACGTACACATGCATTCTCTCTCACCTACACATGCATTCTCTCTCACACATGCATTCTTTCTCACACATGCATTCTCTCTCACGCACACACTCATTCTCTCTCACACATGCATTCTCTCTCACACATGCATTCTCTCTCACGCACACACGCATTCTCTCTCACACACTCATTCTCTCTCACGCACACACTCATTCTCTCTCACGCACACACTCATTATCTCTCACACACACACTCTCTGACGCACACACTCATTCTCTCTCTCTCACACACACGCATTTTCTCTCTCACACACACACATTCTCTCTCGCACGCACAGGCATTCCCTGTCTCGCACGCACACGCATTCTCTCTCTCTCACACGCACATTCATTCTCTCTCTCCCACACACATGCATTCTCTCACATGCACACGCATTCTCTCTCACTCACACGCATTCTCTCTCACGCACTCATTCTCTCTCCCGCACACACTCATTCTCTTTCACGCACAAACTCATTCTCTCTCTCTCTCACACACACTCTCTCACGCACACACTCATTCTCTCTCACACATACATTCTCTCTTTCACACACACACATTCTCTTTCTCACACACGCATTCTCTCTCTAACACACACTCATTATCTCTCTCACACACACGCATTCTCTCTCTCTCACACACACACGCACTCATTCTCTCTCACGCACACACTCATTCTCTCTCTCACACACACGCATTCTCTCTCCCTTACACACACGCATTCTCTCTCTCAAACACGCATTCTCTCTCTCTCACAGACGCATTTTCTCTCTCTCACACACGCATTATCTCTCTCTCACACACACGCATTCTCTCTCTCTCACACACGCACTCTCTCTCTCTCACACACGCACACTCTCACACACGCACACTCTCTCTCACACATGCGCACACGCATTCTCTTTCTCACACACACATATACTCTCTCTCACGCACACGCATTCTCTCTCGCACGCACACGCATTCTCTCGAACACTCTCATTCTTTCTCTCGCACACTCTCATTATCTCTCTCACGCACACATTCTGTCTCTCTCTCTCATACAGATGCATTTTCTCTCAGACACACTCATTCTCTCTCTCTCTCACACATGCATTCTCTCACATGCACACGCATTCTCTCTCACTCACACGCATTCTCTCTCACGCACGCATTTTCTCTCTCTCGCACACGCATTCTCTCTCACACATGCATTCTCTCTCACGCACACACTCATTCTCTTTCTCTCTCTCACACACTCTCTCACGCACACACTCATTCTCTCTCACACACACATTCTCTCTCTCTCACACACACATTCTCTCTCTCACACACACGCATTCTCTCTCTCACACACACTCATTCTCTCACTCACACACACGCATTCTCTCTCTCACACGCACTCATTCTCTCTCTCACACACACGCATTCTCTCTCTCACACACACATGCACTCATTCTCTCTCACACACACACTCATTCTCTCTCACACACACACACACTCATTCTCTCGCATGCACATTCATTCTCTCTCATGCACACTCATTCTCTCTCATAAACCATTCTGTCTCTCACGCACACATGCAGTCTCTCTCACACATGCATTTTCTCTCACGCACACACGCATTCTCTCTCACACACGCATTCGCTCTCTCACGCGTGCACTCGCTCTCTCACGCATGCACTCGCTCTCTCATGCATGCACTCTCTCTCGCACACACACACTCTCTCACGCACACACTCATTCTCTTTCTCTCACATGCATTCTCTCTCTCACACACACACGCATTCTCTCTCTTACACACACATTCTCTCTCTCACACACACACGCATTCTCTCTCTCACGCACACACTCATTCTCTGTCTCACGCACAGTCATTCTCTCTCACGCACATTCTGACGCATGCACACACATTCTCTCTCATGCACACACGCATTCTCTCTCTTTCATGCACGCACGCATTTTCTCTCTCTCACGCACACACTCATCCTCTCTCTCTCTCACACGCACACTCATTCTCTCTCTCGCACACACACTCATTCTCTCTCACACACACGCATTCTCTCTCTCACACACACGCGTTCTCTCTCACACACAAATTCTCTCTCTCACACACACGCATCCTCTCTCTCATGCACACATGCATTCTCTCTCTCACACACTCTCATTCTCTCTCACGCACACTCATTATCTCTCACGCACACTCATTGTCTCTCTCAAGCACACACGCATTCTCTCACGCACACACACATTCTCTCTCACGCACACACGCATTCTCTCTCATGCACACACCCTCTCTCTCACGCACACACTCATTCGCTCTCTCTCACACAAACACACTCATTCTCTCTCTCTCATACACACACTCATTCTCTCTCTCTCTCACACGCACACTCATTCTCTCTCTCTCTCTCTCTCACGCACACTCATTCTCTCTCTCACACACACACACTCATTCTCTCTCTCATACACACACTCATTCTCTCTCTCTCTCACACGCACACTCATTCTCTCTCTCTCTCACACACACACGCATTCTCTCTCCCTTACACACACGCATTCTCTCTCTCAAACACTCATTCTCTCTCTCACACACACGCATTTTCTCTCTCACACACACGCATTCTCCCTCGCACGCACACGCATTCTCTCTCTCGCACGCACACGCATTCTCTCTCTCTCGCACGCACATTCATTCTCTCTCTCCCGCACACAAGCATTCTCTCGCACACTCTCATTCTTTCTCTCACACACTCTCATTCTCTCTCTCACGCACACATTCTGTCTCTCTCTCTCTCACACATGCATTCTCTCACATGCACACGCATTCTCTCTCACTCACACGCATTCTGACGCATGCACACACTCGTTCTCTCACGCGCACTCATTCTCTCTCGCACTCATTCTCCCCCCACGCACACACTCATTCTCTCTCTCTCTCACACGCACACTCATTCTCTCTCTCGCACACACATTCATTCTCTCTCACACACACGCATTCTCTCTCTCACACACACGCGTTCTCTCTCACACACAAATTCTCTCTCTCACACACACGCATCCTCTCTCTCACGCACACATGCATTCTCTCTCTCACGCACTCTCATTCTCTCTCACGCACACTCATTATCTCTCACGCACACTCATTCTCTCTCTCAAGCACACACGCATTCTCTCACGCACACACACATTCTCTCTCACGCACACACGCATTCTCTCTCATGCACACACCCTCTCTCTCACGCACACACTCATTCGCTCCCTCTCACACAAACACACTCATTCTCTCTCTCTCATACACACACTCATTCTCTCTCTCTCTCACACGCACACTCATTCTCTCTCTCTCTCTCTCACACACACACACACTCATTCTCTCTCTCTCATACACACACTCATTCTCTCTCTCTCTCACACGCACACTCATTCTCTCTCTCTCTCTCACACACACGCATTCTCTCTCCCTTACACACACGCATTCTCTCTCTCAAACACTCATTCTCTCTCTCACACACACGCATTTTCTCTCTCACACACACGCATTCTCTCTCGCACGCACACGCATTCTCTCTCTCGCACGCACACGCATTCTCTCTCTCTCGCACGCACATTCATTCTCTCTCTCACGCACACAAGCATTCTCTCGCACACTCTCATTCTTTCTCTCACACACTCTCATTCTCTCTCTCACGCACACATTCTGTCTCTCTCCCTCTCACACATGCATTCTCTCACATGCACACGCATTCTCTCTCACTCACACGCATTCTCTCTCATGCACACACTTATTCTCTCACGCGCACACTCATTCTCTCTCGCACTCATTCTCTCACCCGCACACACTCATTCTCTTTCACGCACAAACTCATTCTCTCTCTCTCTCTCACGCACACACTCATTCTCTCTCACACATACATTCTCTCTTTCACACACACGCATTCTCTTTCTCACACACACGCATTCTCTCTCACACACACACACGCACTCATTCTCTCTCACGCACACACTCATTCTCTCTCTCACACACACGCATTCTCTCTCCCTTACACACACGCTTTCTCTCTCTCAAACACGCATTCTCTCTCTCTCACAGACGCATTTTCTCTCTCTCACACACGCATTATCTCTCTCTCACACACACGCATTCTCTCTCACACACACACGTACTCTCTCTCTCTCTCACACACGCACACTCTCACACACGCACACTCTCTCTCACACATGCGCACACGCATTCTCTTTCTCACACACACGCATACACTCTCTCACGCACACGCATTCTCTCTCGCACGCACACGCATTCTCTCTCTCGCACGCACACGCATTCTCTCTCTCGCACGCACACGCATTCTCTCGAACACTCTCATTCTTTCTCTCGCACACTCTCATTATCTCTCTCACGCACACATTCTTTCTCTCTCTCTCTCTCATACAGACGCATTTTCTCTCAGACACACATTCTCTCTCTCTCACACATGCATTCTCTCACATGCACACGCATTCTCTCTCACACACATGCATTCTCTCTCGCACGCACACGCATTCTCTCTCTCGCACACACACGCATTCTCTCTCTCTCACACACACAAGCATTCTCTCGCACACTCTCATTCTTTCTCTCACACACTCTCATTCTCTCTCTCACGCACACTTTCTGTCTCTCTCTCTCTCACACATGCATTCTCTCACATGCACACGCATTCTCTCTCACTCACACGCATTCTCTCTCACGCACGCATTGTCTCTCTCTCGGTCACGCATTCTCTCTCACACACTCATTCTCTCTCATGCACACACTCATTCTCTCATGCGCACACTCATTCTCTCTCGCACTCATTCTCTCTCCCACACACACTCATTCTCTTTCACGCACAAACTCATTCTCTCTCTCTCTCACACACTCTCTCACGCACACACTCATTCTCTCTCACACATACATTCTCTCTTTCACACACACGCATTCTCTTTCTCACACACACGCATTCTCTCTCTCTCACACACTCATTATCTCTCTCACACACACGCATTCTCTCTCTCACACACACACACACACACACTCATTCTCTCTCACGCACACACTCATTCGCTCCCTCTCACACAAACACACTCATTCTCTCTCTCTCATACACACACTCATTCTCTCTCTCTCTCACACGCACACTCATTCTCTCTCTCTCTCTCTCACACACACACACACTCATTCTCTCTCTCTCATACACACACTCATTCTCTCTCTCTCTCACACGCACACTCATTCTCTCTCTCTCTCTCACACACACGCATTCTCTCTCCCTTACACACACGCATTCTCTCTCTCAAACACTCATTCTCTCTCTCACACACACGCATTTTCTCTCTCACACACACGCATTCTCTCTCGCACGCACACGCATTCTCTCTCTCGCACGCACACGCATTCTCTCTCTCTCGCACGCACATTCATTCTCTCTCTCACGCACACAAGCATTCTCTCGCACACTCTCATTCTTTCTCTCACACACTCTCATTCTCTCTCTCACGCACACATTCTGTCTCTCTCCCTCTCACACATGCATTCTCTCACATGCACACGCATTCTCTCTCACTCACACGCATTCTCTCTCATGCACACACTTATTCTCTCACGCGCACACTCATTCTCTCTCGCACTCATTCTCTCACCCGCACACACTCATTCTCTTTCACGCACAAACTCATTCTCTCTCTCTCTCTCACGCACACACTCATTCTCTCTCACACATACATTCTCTCTTTCACACACACGCATTCTCTTTCTCACACACACGCATTCTCTCTCACACACACACACGCACTCATTCTCTCTCACGCACACACTCATTCTCTCTCTCACACACACGCATTCTCTCTCCCTTACACACACGCTTTCTCTCTCTCAAACACGCATTCTCTCTCTCTCACAGACGCATTTTCTCTCTCTCACACACGCATTATCTCTCTCTCACACACACGCATTCTCTCTCACACACACACGTACTCTCTCTCTCTCTCACACACGCACACTCTCACACACGCACACTCTCTCTCACACATGCGCACACGCATTCTCTTTCTCACACACACGCATACACTCTCTCACGCACACGCATTCTCTCTCGCACGCACACGCATTCTCTCTCTCGCACGCACACGCATTCTCTCTCTCGCACGCACACGCATTCTCTCGAACACTCTCATTCTTTCTCTCGCACACTCTCATTATCTCTCTCACGCACACATTCTTTCTCTCTCTCTCTCTCATACAGACGCATTTTCTCTCAGACACACATTCTCTCTCTCTCACACATGCATTCTCTCACATGCACACGCATTCTCTCTCACACACATGCATTCTCTCTCGCACGCACACGCATTCTCTCTCTCGCACACACACGCATTCTCTCTCTCTCACACACACAAGCATTCTCTCGCACACTCTCATTCTTTCTCTCACACACTCTCATTCTCTCTCTCACGCACACTTTCTGTCTCTCTCTCTCTCACACATGCATTCTCTCACATGCACACGCATTCTCTCTCACTCACACGCATTCTCTCTCACGCACGCATTGTCTCTCTCTCGGTCACGCATTCTCTCTCACACACTCATTCTCTCTCATGCACACACTCATTCTCTCATGCGCACACTCATTCTCTCTCGCACTCATTCTCTCTCCCACACACACTCATTCTCTTTCACGCACAAACTCATTCTCTCTCTCTCTCACACACTCTCTCACGCACACACTCATTCTCTCTCACACATACATTCTCTCTTTCACACACACGCATTCTCTTTCTCACACACACGCATTCTCTCTCTCTCACACACTCATTATCTCTCTCACACACACGCATTCTCTCTCTCACACACACACACACACACACTCATTCTCTCTCACGCACACACTCATTCTCTCTCTCACACACACGCATTCTCTCTCCCTTACACACACGCATTCTCTCTCTCAAACACGCATTCTCTCTCTCTCACAGACGCATTTTCTCTCTCTCACACACGCATTATCTCACTCTCACATACACGCATTCTCTCTCTCTCACACACACGCATTCTCTCTCTCACACACGCACACTCTCACACACGCACACTCTCTCTCACACATGCGCATACGCTTTCTCTTTCTCACACACACGCATACACTCTCTCATGCACACGCATTCTCTCTCGCACGCACACGCAAACACTCTCTCATGCACACGCAATCTCTCTCGCACGCACACACATTCTCTCTCTCTCATACAAGCATTCTCTCTCTCACACACACGCATTCTCTCTCTCACGCACACGCATTCTCTCTCACATGCACACGCATTCTCTCTCTCGCACACACACGCATTATTTCACACACGCTCATTCTTTCTCTCGCACATGCTCATTCTCTCTCTCACGCACACATTCTGTCTCTCTCTCTCATACAGACGCATTCTCTCTCACACACGCATTCTCTCTCACGCACACACTCACTCTCTCACGCACACACTCATTCTCTCTCGCACTCATTCTCTCTCACGCACACACTTATTATCTTTCACGCACAAACTCATTCTCTTTCTCTGTCACACACACTCTCTCACGCACACACTCATTCTCTCTCACACACACATTCTCTCTCTCTCACACACACATTCTCTCTCTCACACACACGCATTCTCACTCTCACACACACTCATTCTCTCACTCACACACACGCATTCTCTATCTCACACGCAATCATTTTCTCTCTCACACACACGCATTCTCTCTCATTCTCTCACACACGCACTCATTCTCTCTCACACACACACTCATTCTCTCACACACACACACTGATTTTCTCTCATGCACACTCATTCTCTCTCATGCACACTCATTCTCTCTCATAAACCATTCTGTCTCTCACGCACACACGCAGTCTCTCTCATACATGCATTTTCTCTCACGCACACACGCATTCTCTCTCTCACACGCACTCGCTCTCTCACGCGCGCACTTGCTCTCTCACGCATGCACTCGCTCTCTCATGCATGCACTCTCTCTCGCACACACACTCTCTCACGCACACCCTCATTCTCTTTCTCTCACACGCATTCTCTCTCTCTCTTACACACACGCATTCTCTCTCTTCCACACACATTCTCTCTCTCACACACACACGCATTCTTAGATTAGATTAGATTACTTTAGATTACTTTACAGTGTGGAAACAGGCCCTTCGGCCCAACAAGTCCACACCGACCCGCCGAAGCGCAAACCACCCATACCCCTACATTTACCCCTTACCTAACACTACGGACAATTTAACATGGCCAATTCACCTAACCTGCACATCTTTGGACTGTGGGAGGAAACCGGAGCACCCGGAGGAAACCCACGCAGACACGGGGAGACTGTGCAAACTCCACACAGTCAATCGCCTGAGGCGGGAATTGAACCCGGGTCTCTGGCGCTGCGAGGCAGCAGTGCTAACCACTGTGCCACCGTGCCGCCCACGTACACTCATTCTGACTCATGCCCACGTACACTCATTCTGACTCATGCACACACATTCTCTCTTATGCACACACGCATTTTCTCTCTTTCATGCACGTACGCATTTTCTCTCTCTCACGCACACACACACTCATTCTCTCTCTCTCTCACACGCACACTCATTCTCACTCTCTCTCTCACACGCACACTCATTCTCTCTCTCTCTCACACACACACACTCATTCTCTCTCTCTCACACACACACACACTCATTCTCTCTCTCACGCTCACACACATTCGTTCTCTCTCTCACACACACACACTCACTTTCTCACAAACGCATTCTCTCTCACACACAGGCATTCTCCCTCACACACACTTATTCTCTCTCACACACACTCATTCTCTCTCACACACACATTCTCTCTCATGCACACACGCATTCTCTCTCATGCACACACGCATTTTCTCTCACGCACACACGCATTCTCTTTGCAACATGCAATTTTCTGTCACGCACACACGCATTCCCTCTCTCACACGCATTCTCTCTCTCACACGCACTCTCTCTCTCACACACGCACACCCTTTCTCACACACGCACACTCTCTCTCTCACACACACACTCTATCTCTCACACGCATTCTCGCTCTCACACGCATTCTCTCTCACACACACGTATTCTCTCTCACACACACTCATTCTCTCTCACGCACCAACGCATTCTCTCTCCTGCACACACATTCTCTCTCATGCACACTCATTCTCTCTCATAAACCATTCCGTCTCTCACGCACACACGCAGTCTCTCTCACACATGCATTGTCTCTCACGCACACACGCATTCTCTCTCTCACACGCACTCGCTCTCTCACGCACGCACTCGCTCTCTCACGCATGCACTCACGCTCTCATGCACACACTCTCTCTCGCACACACACACTCTCTCACGCACACACTCATTCTCTTTCTCTCATGCACACACTCATTCTCTCTCTCATACACGCATTCTCTCTCTCACACACACACGCATTCTCTCTCTCACACACACAGGCATTCTCTCTCTCACGCACACACTCATTCTCTCTCTCACGCACACTCATTCTCTCTCACGCACACTCATTCTCTCTCACACACACTCATTCTGACTCATGCACACACGCATTCTCTCTCTTTCATGCACGCACGCATTCTCTCTCACGCACACACTCATTCTCTCTCTCTCTCACACGCACACTCATTCTCTCTCTCTCGCACACACTCATTCTCTTTCACACACACACGCATTCTCTCTCTCACACACACGCATTCTCTCTCGCTCACACACAAATTCTCTCTCACACACACATCCTCTCTCTCACGCACACGCGCATTCTCTCTCTCACGCACTCTCATTCTCTCTCACACACACTCATTATCTCTCACGCACACTCATTCTCTCTCTCACGCCCACACGCATTCTCTCTCTCACGCACACACGCATTCTCTCTCATGCACACACGCATTCACTCTCATGCACACACTCTCTCTCTCACGCACACACTCATTCTCTCTCTCTCTCACACACACACTCATTCTCTCCCTCTCTCACATGCACACTCATTCTCTCTCTCTCTCACACACGCACACTCATTCTCTCTCTCTCTCTCTCGCACACACACATACTCTCTCTCTCTCACACACACACATTCATTCTCTCTCTCACGCACACACACACATTCGTTCTCTCTCTCTCACACACACAATCATTCTCTCTATCACACACACACACTCTCTTTCTCACACACGCATTCTCTCTCTCACACACGCATTCTCACTCACACACACTTATTCTCTCTCACACACACTCATTCTCTCTCATACACACATTCTCTCTCATGCACACACGCATTCTCTCTCATGCACACACGAATTCTCTCTCACGCACACACGCATTCTCTTTCACACATGCATTTTCTCTCACGCACACACACATTCTCTCTCTCACACGCATTTTCTCTCTCACACGCACTCTCTCTCTCACACACGCACACACTCTCTCTCACACGCATTCTCGTTCTCACACGCACACTCTCTCTCACACACACGTATTTTCTCTCACACACACTCATTCTCTCTCACGCACCCACGCATTCTCTCTCCTGCACACACATTCTCTCTCACGCACACACTCATTCTCTCTCACGCACACACTCATTCTCTCTCATAAACAATTCTGTCTCTCACGCACACACTCATTCTCTCACGTACACATGCATTCTCTCTCACCTACACATGCATTCTCTCTCACACATGCATTCTCTCTCACACATGCATTCTCTCTCACGCACACACTCATTCTCTCTCACACATGCATTCTCTCTCACACATGCATTCTCTCTCACGCACACACTCATTCTCTCTCACACATGCATTCTCTCTCACACATGCATTCTCTCTCTCGCACGCACATTCAATCTCTCTCACACACACGCATTCTCTCTCTTACACACACATTCTCTCTCTCACACGCACACGCATTCTCTCTCTCACGCACACACTCATTCTCTCTCTCACGCACACTCATTCTCTCTCACGCACACTCATTCTCTCTCACGCACACTCATTCTGACTCATGCACACACATTCACTCTCATGCACAAACGCATTCTCTCTCTTTCATGCACGCACGCATTCTCTCTCTCTCACGCACACACTCATTCTCTCTCTTTCTCACACACACACTCATTCTCTCCCTCTCTCACATGCACACTCATTCTCTCTCTCTGTCACACATGCACACTCATTCTCTCTCTCTCTCTCTCGCACACACACATTCTCTCTCTCTCTCACACACACACATTCATTCTCTCTCTCACGCACACACACATTCGTTCTCTCTCTCTCACACACAATCATTCTCTCTATCACACACACACTCTCTTTCTCACACATGCATTCTCTCTCTCACACACGCATTCTCTCTCACACACACTTATTCTCTCTCACACACACTCATTCTCTCTCACACACACATTCTCTCTCATGCACACAAGCATTCTCTCTCATGCACACACGAATTCTCTCTCACGCACACACGCATTCTCTCTCTCACACGCATTCTCTCTCTCACACGCACTCTCTCTCTCACACACACACACTCTTTCTCACACACGCACATTCTCTCTCACACACGCACACACTCTCTCTCACACACATTCTCGTTCTCACACGCACACTCTCTCTCACACACACGTATTTTCTCTCACACACACTCATTCTCTCTCACGCACCCACGCATTCTCTCTCCTGCACACACATTCTCTCTCACGCACACACTCATTCTCTCTCACGCACACACTCATTCTCTCTCATAAACAATTCTGTCTCTCACGCACACACTCATTCTCTCACGTACACATGCATTCTCTCTCACCTACACATGCATTCTCTCTCACACATGCATTCTCTCTCACACATGCATTCTCTCTCACGCACACACTCATTCTCTCTCACACATGCATTCTCTCTCACACATGCATTCTCTCTCACGCACACACTCATTCTCTCTCACACATGCATTCTCTCTCACACATGCATTCTCTCTCTCGCACGCACATTCAATCTCTCTCTCGCACACACACGCATTCTCACGCACACTCTCATTCTTTCTCTCGCACACTCTCATTCTCTCTCACGCACACATTCTGCCTCTCTCTCTCTCACGCACGCATTCTCTCACACACACACTTATTCTCTCTCTCACACAAACACACACTCATTCTTTCTCTCACACACACACACTCATTCTCTCTCTCTCTCGCACATGCATGTTCTCTCTCTCAAGCACGCATTCTCTCTCACACACACTCATTCTCTCTCACACACACACACACTCTCTCTCACGCACGCTCGTTGTCTCTCTCTCGCACACACAGACACACACTCATTCTCTCTCTCTTTCACACAGACACACTCATTCTATCTCTCTCTCACACACACTCTCTCTCAGACACACGTATTCTCTATCACACACACTCATTCTCTCTCACGCACCCACGCATTCTCTCTCCTGCACACACATTCTCTCTCACGCACACACTCATTCTCTCTCACGCACACACTCATTCTCTCTCATAAACCATTCTGTCTCTCACGCACACACTCATTCTCTCACGTACACATGCATTCTCTCTCACCTACACATGCATTCTCTCTCACACATGCATTCTTTCTCACACATGCATTCTCTCTCACGCACACACTCATTCTCTCTCACACATGCATTCTCTCTCACACATGCATTCTCTCTCACGCACACACGCATTCTCTCTCACACACTCATTCTCTCTCACGCACACACTCATTCTCTCTCACGCACACACTCATTATCTCTCACACACACACTCTCTGACGCACACACTCATTCTCTCTCTCTCACACACACGCATTTTCTCTCTCACACACACACATTCTCTCTCGCACGCACAGGCATTCCCTGTCTCGCACGCACACGCATTCTCTCTCTCTCACACGCACATTCATTCTCTCTCTCCCACACACATGCATTCTCTCACATGCACACGCATTCTCTCTCACTCACACGCATTCTCTCTCACGCACTCATTCTCTCTCCCGCACACACTCATTCTCTTTCACGCACAAACTCATTCTCTCTCTCTCTCACACACACTCTCTCACGCACACACTCATTCTCTCTCACACATACATTCTCTCTTTCACACACACACATTCTCTTTCTCACACACGCATTCTCTCTCTAACACACACTCATTATCTCTCTCACACACACGCATTCTCTCTCTCTCACACACACACGCACTCATTCTCTCTCACGCACACACTCATTCTCTCTCTCACACACACGCATTCTCTCTCCCTTACACACACGCATTCTCTCTCTCAAACACGCATTCTCTCTCTCTCACAGACGCATTTTCTCTCTCTCACACACGCATTATCTCTCTCTCACACACACGCATTCTCTCTCTCTCACACACGCACTCTCTCTCTCTCACACACGCACACTCTCACACACGCACACTCTCTCTCACACATGCGCACACGCATTCTCTTTCTCACACACACATATACTCTCTCTCACGCACACGCATTCTCTCTCGCACGCACACGCATTCTCTCGAACACTCTCATTCTTTCTCTCGCACACTCTCATTATCTCTCTCACGCACACATTCTGTCTCTCTCTCTCATACAGATGCATTTTCTCTCAGACACACTCATTCTCTCTCTCTCTCACACATGCATTCTCTCACATGCACACGCATTCTCTCTCACTCACACGCATTCTCTCTCACGCACGCATTTTCTCTCTCTCGCACACGCATTCTCTCTCACACACGCATTCTCTCTCACGCACACACTCATTCTCTTTCACGCACAAACTCATTCTCTTTCTCTCTCTCACACACTCTCTCACGCACACACTCATTCTCTCTCACACACACATTCTCTCTCTCTCACACACACATTCTCTCTCTCACACACACGCATTCTCTCTCTCACACACACTCATTCTCTCACTCACACACACGCATTCTCTCTCTCACACGCACTCATTCTCTCTCTCACACACACGCATTCTCTCTCTCACACACACATGCACTCATTCTCTCTCACACACACACTCATTCTCTCTCACACACACACACACTCATTCTCTCGCATGCACATTCATTCTCTCTCATGCACACTCATTCTCTCTCATAAACCATTCTGTCTCTCACGCACACATGCAGTCTCTCTCACACATGCATTTTCTCTCACGCACACACGCATTCTCTCTCACACACGCATTCGCTCTCTCACGCGTGCACTCGCTCTCTCACGCATGCACTCGCTCTCTCATGCATGCACTCTCTCTCGCACACACACACTCTCTCACGCACACACTCATTCTCTTTCTCTCACATGCATTCTCTCTCTCACACACACACGCATTCTCTCTCTTACACACACATTCTCTCTCTCACACACACACGCATTCTCTCTCTCACGCACACACTCATTCTCTGTCTCACGCACAGTCATTCTCTCTCACGCACATTCTGACGCATGCACACACATTCTCTCTCATGCACACACGCATTCTCTCTCTTTCATGCACGCACGCATTTTCTCTCTCTCACGCACACACTCATCCTCTCTCTCTCTCACACGCACACTCATTCTCTCTCTCGCACACACACTCATTCTCTCTCACACACACGCATTCTCTCTCTCACACACACGCGTTCTCTCTCACACACAAATTCTCTCTCTCACACACACGCATCCTCTCTCTCATGCACACATGCATTCTCTCTCTCACACACTCTCATTCTCTCTCACGCACACTCATTATCTCTCACGCACACTCATTGTCTCTCTCAAGCACACACGCATTCTCTCACGCACACACACATTCTCTCTCACGCACACACGCATTCTCTCTCATGCACACACCCTCTCTCTCACGCACACACTCATTCGCTCTCTCTCACACAAACACACTCATTCTCTCTCTCTCATACACACACTCATTCTCTCTCTCTCTCACACGCACACTCATTCTCTCTCTCTCTCTCTCTCACGCACACTCATTCTCTCTCTCACACACACACACTCATTCTCTCTCTCATACACACACTCATTCTCTCTCTCTCTCACACGCACACTCATTCTCTCTCTCTCTCTCACACACACACGCATTCTCTCTCCCTTACACACACGCATTCTCTCTCTCAAACACTCATTCTCTCTCTCACACACACGCATTTTCTCTCTCACACACACGCATTCTCCCTCGCACGCACACGCATTCTCTCTCTCGCACGCACACGCATTCTCTCTCTCTCGCACGCACATTCATTCTCTCTCTCCCGCACACAAGCATTCTCTCGCACACTCTCATTCTTTCTCTCACACACTCTCATTCTCTCTCTCACGCACACATTCTGTCTCTCTCTCTCTCACACATGCATTCTCTCACATGCACACGCATTCTCTCTCACTCACACGCATTCTGACGCATGCACACACTCGTTCTCTCACGCGCACTCATTCTCTCTCGCACTCATTCTCCCCCCACGCACACACTCATTCTCTCTCTCTCTCACACGCACACTCATTCTCTCTCTCGCACACACATTCATTCTCTCTCACACACACGCATTCTCTCTCTCACACACACGCGTTCTCTCTCACACACAAATTCTCTCTCTCACACACATGCATCCTCTCTCTCACGCACACATGCATTCTCTCTCTCACGCACTCTCATTCTCTCTCACGCACACTCATTATCTCTCACGCACACTCATTCTCTCTCTCAAGCACACACGCATTCTCTCACGCACACACACATTCTCTCTCACGCACACACGCATTCTCTCTCATGCACACACCCTCTCTCTCACGCACACACTCATTCGCTCCCTCTCACACAAACACACTCATTCTCTCTCTCTCATACACACACTCATTCTCTCTCTCTCTCACACGCACACTCATTCTCTCTCTCTCTCTCTCACACACACACACACTCATTCTCTCTCTCTCATACACACACTCATTCTCTCTCTCTCTCACACGCACACTCATTCTCTCTCTCTCTCTCACACACACGCATTCTCTCTCCCTTACACACACGCATTCTCTCTCTCAAACACTCATTCTCTCTCTCACACACACGCATTTTCTCTCTCACACACACGCATTCTCTCTCGCACGCACACGCATTCTCTCTCTCGCACGCACACGCATTCTCTCTCTCTCGCACGCACATTCATTCTCTCTCTCACGCACACAAGCATTCTCTCGCACACTCTCATTCTTTCTCTCACACACTCTCATTCTCTCTCTCACGCACACATTCTGTCTCTCTCCCTCTCACACATGCATTCTCTCACATGCACACGCATTCTCTCTCACTCACACGCATTCTCTCTCATGCACACACTTATTCTCTCACGCGCACACTCATTCTCTCTCGCACTCATTCTCTCACCCGCACACACTCATTCTCTTTCACGCACAAACTCATTCTCTCTCTCTCTCTCACGCACACACTCATTCTCTCTCACACATACATTCTCTCTTTCACACACACGCATTCTCTTTCTCACACACACGCATTCTCTCTCACACACACACACGCACTCATTCTCTCTCACGCACACACTCATTCTCTCTCTCACACACACGCATTCTCTCTCCCTTACACACACGCTTTCTCTCTCTCAAACACGCATTCTCTCTCTCTCACAGACGCATTTTCTCTCTCTCACACACGCATTATCTCTCTCTCACACACACGCATTCTCTCTCACACACACACGTACTCTCTCTCTCTCTCACACACGCACACTCTCACACACGCACACTCTCTCTCACACATGCGCACACGCATTCTCTTTCTCACACACACGCATACACTCTCTCACGCACACGCATTCTCTCTCGCACGCACACGCATTCTCTCTCTCGCACGCACACGCATTCTCTCTCTCGCACGCACACGCATTCTCTCGAACACTCTCATTCTTTCTCTCGCACACTCTCATTATCTCTCTCACGCACACATTCTTTCTCTCTCTCTCTCTCATACAGACGCATTTTCTCTCAGACACACATTCTCTCTCTCTCACACATGCATTCTCTCACATGCACACGCATTCTCTCTCACACACATGCATTCTCTCTCGCACGCACACGCATTCTCTCTCTCGCACACACACGCATTCTCTCTCTCTCACACACACAAGCATTCTCTCGCACACTCTCATTCTTTCTCTCACACACTCTCATTCTCTCTCTCACGCACACTTTCTGTCTCTCTCTCTCTCACACATGCATTCTCTCACATGCACACGCATTCTCTCTCACTCACACGCATTCTCTCTCACGCACGCATTGTCTCTCTCTCGGTCACGCATTCTCTCTCACACACTCATTCTCTCTCATGCACACACTCATTCTCTCATGCGCACACTCATTCTCTCTCGCACTCATTCTCTCTCCCACACACACTCATTCTCTTTCACGCACAAACTCATTCTCTCTCTCTCTCACACACTCTCTCACGCACACACTCATTCTCTCTCACACATACATTCTCTCTTTCACACACACGCATTCTCTTTCTCACACACACGCATTCTCTCTCTCTCACACACTCATTATCTCTCTCACACACACGCATTCTCTCTCTCACACACACACACACACACACTCATTCTCTCTCACGCACACACTCATTCGCTCCCTCTCACACAAACACACTCATTCTCTCTCTCTCATACACACACTCATTCTCTCTCTCTCTCACACGCACACTCATTCTCTCTCTCTCTCTCTCACACACACACACACTCATTCTCTCTCTCTCATACACACACTCATTCTCTCTCTCTCTCACACGCACACTCATTCTCTCTCTCTCTCTCACACACACGCATTCTCTCTCCCTTACACACACGCATTCTCTCTCTCAAACACTCATTCTCTCTCTCACACACACGCATTTTCTCTCTCACACACACGCATTCTCTCTCGCACGCACACGCATTCTCTCTCTCGCACGCACACGCATTCTCTCTCTCTCGCACGCACATTCATTCTCTCTCTCACGCACACAAGCATTCTCTCGCACACTCTCATTCTTTCTCTCACACACTCTCATTCTCTCTCTCACGCACACATTCTGTCTCTCTCCCTCTCACACATGCATTCTCTCACATGCACACGCATTCTCTCTCACTCACACGCATTCTCTCTCATGCACACACTTATTCTCTCACGCGCACACTCATTCTCTCTCGCACTCATTCTCTCACCCGCACACACTCATTCTCTTTCACGCACAAACTCATTCTCTCTCTCTCTCTCACGCACACACTCATTCTCTCTCACACATACATTCTCTCTTTCACACACACGCATTCTCTTTCTCACACACACGCATTCTCTCTCACACACACACACGCACTCATTCTCTCTCACGCACACACTCATTCTCTCTCTCACACACACGCATTCTCTCTCCCTTACACACACGCTTTCTCTCTCTCAAACACGCATTCTCTCTCTCTCACAGACGCATTTTCTCTCTCTCACACACGCATTATCTCTCTCTCACACACACGCATTCTCTCTCACACACACACGTACTCTCTCTCTCTCTCACACACGCACACTCTCACACACGCACACTCTCTCTCACACATGCGCACACGCATTCTCTTTCTCACACACACGCATACACTCTCTCACGCACACGCATTCTCTCTCGCACGCACACGCATTCTCTCTCTCGCACGCACACGCATTCTCTCTCTCGCACGCACACGCATTCTCTCGAACACTCTCATTCTTTCTCTCGCACACTCTCATTATCTCTCTCACGCACACATTCTTTCTCTCTCTCTCTCTCATACAGACGCATTTTCTCTCAGACACACATTCTCTCTCTCTCACACATGCATTCTCTCACATGCACACGCATTCTCTCTCACACACATGCATTCTCTCTCGCACGCACACGCATTCTCTCTCTCGCACACACACGCATTCTCTCTCTCTCACACACACAAGCATTCTCTCGCACACTCTCATTCTTTCTCTCACACACTCTCATTCTCTCTCTCACGCACACTTTCTGTCTCTCTCTCTCTCACACATGCATTCTCTCACATGCACACGCATTCTCTCTCACTCACACGCATTCTCTCTCACGCACGCATTGTCTCTCTCTCGGTCACGCATTCTCTCTCACACACTCATTCTCTCTCATGCACACACTCATTCTCTCATGCGCACACTCATTCTCTCTCGCACTCATTCTCTCTCCCACACACACTCATTCTCTTTCACGCACAAACTCATTCTCTCTCTCTCTCACACACTCTCTCACGCACACACTCATTCTCTCTCACACATACATTCTCTCTTTCACACACACGCATTCTCTTTCTCACACACACGCATTCTCTCTCTCTCACACACTCATTATCTCTCTCACACACACGCATTCTCTCTCTCACACACACACACACACACACTCATTCTCTCTCACGCACACACTCATTCTCTCTCTCACACACACGCATTCTCTCTCCCTTACACACACGCATTCTCTCTCTCAAACACGCATTCTCTCTCTCTCACAGACGCATTTTCTCTCTCTCACACACGCATTATCTCACTCTCACATACACGCATTCTCTCTCTCTCACACACACGCATTCTCTCTCTCACACACGCACACTCTCACACACGCACACTCTCTCTCACACATGCGCATACGCTTTCTCTTTCTCACACACACGCATACACTCTCTCATGCACACGCATTCTCTCTCGCACGCACACGCAAACACTCTCTCATGCACACGCAATCTCTCTCGCACGCACACACATTCTCTCTCTCTCATACAAGCATTCTCTCTCTCACACACACGCATTCTCTCTCTCACGCACACGCATTCTCTCTCACATGCACACGCATTCTCTCTCTCGCACACACACGCATTATTTCACACACGCTCATTCTTTCTCTCGCACATGCTCATTCTCTCTCTCACGCACACATTCTGTCTCTCTCTCTCATACAGACGCATTCTCTCTCACACACGCATTCTCTCTCACGCACACACTCACTCTCTCACGCACACACTCATTCTCTCTCGCACTCATTCTCTCTCACGCACACACTTATTATCTTTCACGCACAAACTCATTCTCTTTCTCTGTCACACACACTCTCTCACGCACACACTCATTCTCTCTCACACACACATTCTCTCTCTCTCACACACACATTCTCTCTCTCACACACACGCATTCTCACTCTCACACACACTCATTCTCTCACTCACACACACGCATTCTCTATCTCACACGCAATCATTTTCTCTCTCACACACACGCATTCTCTCTCATTCTCTCACACACGCACTCATTCTCTCTCACACACACACTCATTCTCTCTCACACACACACACTGATTTTCTCTCATGCACACTCATTCTCTCTCATGCACACTCATTCTCTCTCATAAACCATTCTGTCTCTCACGCACACACGCAGTCTCTCTCATACATGCATTTTCTCTCACGCACACACGCATTCTCTCTCTCACACGCACTCGCTCTCTCACGCGCGCACTTGCTCTCTCACGCATGCACTCGCTCTCTCATGCATGCACTCTCTCTCGCACACACACTCTCTCACGCACACCCTCATTCTCTTTCTCTCACACGCATTCTCTCTCTCTCTTACACACACGCATTCTCTCTCTTCCACACACATTCTCTCTCTCACACACACACGCATTCTTAGATTAGATTAGATTACTTTAGATTACTTTACAGTGTGGAAACAGGCCCTTCGGCCCAACAAGTCCACACCGACCCGCCGAAGCGCAAACCACCCATACCCCTACATTTACCCCTTACCTAACACTACGGACAATTTAACATGGCCAATTCACCTAACCTGCACATCTTTGGACTGTGGGAGGAAACCGGAGCACCCGGAGGAAACCCACGCAGACACGGGGAGACTGTGCAAACTCCACACAGTCAATCGCCTGAGGCGGGAATTGAACCCGGGTCTCTGGCGCTGCGAGGCAGCAGTGCTAACCACTGTGCCACCGTGCCGCCCACGTACACTCATTCTGACTCATGCCCACGTACACTCATTCTGACTCATGCACACACATTCTCTCTTATGCACACACGCATTTTCTCTCTTTCATGCACGTACGCATTTTCTCTCTCTCACGCACACACACACTCATTCTCTCTCTCTCTCACACGCACACTCATTCTCACTCTCTCTCTCACACGCACACTCATTCTCTCTCTCTCTCACACACACACACTCATTCTCTCTCTCTCACACACACACACACTCATTCTCTCTCTCACGCTCACACACATTCGTTCTCTCTCTCACACACACACACTCACTTTCTCACAAACGCATTCTCTCTCACACACAGGCATTCTCCCTCACACACACTTATTCTCTCTCACACACACTCACTCTCTCTCACACACACATTCTCTCTCATGCACACACGCATTCTCTCTCATGCACACACGCATTTTCTCTCACGCACACACGCATTCTCTTTGCAACATGCAATTTTCTGTCACGCACACACGCATTCCCTCTCTCACACGCATTCTCTCTCTCACACGCACTCTCTCTCTCACACACGCACACCCTTTCTCACACACGCACACTCTCTCTCTCACACACACACTCTATCTCTCACACGCATTCTCGCTCTCACACGCATTCTCTCTCACACACACGTATTCTCTCTCACACACACTCATTCTCTCTCACGCACCAACGCATTCTCTCTCCTGCACACACATTCTCTCTCATGCACACTCATTCTCTCTCATAAACCATTCCGTCTCTCACGCACACACGCAGTCTCTCTCACACATGCATTGTCTCTCACGCACACACGCATTCTCTCTCTCACACGCACTCGCTCTCTCACGCACGCACTCGCTCTCTCACGCATGCACTCACGCTCTCATGCACACACTCTCTCTCGCACACACACACTCTCTCACGCACACACTCATTCTCTTTCTCTCATGCACACACTCATTCTCTCTCTCATACACGCATTCTCTCTCTCACACACACACGCATTCTCTCTCTCACACACACAGGCATTCTCTCTCTCACGCACACACTCATTCTCTCTCTCACGCACACTCATTCTCTCTCACGCACACTCATTCTCTCTCACACACACTCATTCTGACTCATGCACACACGCATTCTCTCTCTTTCATGCACGCACGCATTCTCTCTCACGCACACACTCATTCTCTCTCTCTCTCACACGCACACTCATTCTCTCTCTCTCGCACACACTCATTCTCTTTCACACACACACGCATTCTCTCTCTCACACACACGCATTCTCTCTCGCTCACACACAAATTCTCTCTCACACACACATCCTCTCTCTCACGCACACGCGCATTCTCTCTCTCACGCACTCTCATTCTCTCTCACACACACTCATTATCTCTCACGCACACTCATTCTCTCTCTCACGCCCACACGCATTCTCTCTCTCACGCACACACGCATTCTCTCTCATGCACACACGCATTCACTCTCATGCACACACTCTCTCTCTCACGCACACACTCATTCTCTCTCTCTCTCACACACACACTCATTCTCTCCCTCTCTCACATGCACACTCATTCTCTCTCTCTCTCACACACGCACACTCATTCTCTCTCTCTCTCTCTCGCACACACACATACTCTCTCTCTCTCACACACACACATTCATTCTCTCTCTCACGCACACACACACATTCGTTCTCTCTCTCTCACACACACAATCATTCTCTCTATCACACACACACACTCTCTTTCTCACACACGCATTCTCTCTCTCACACACGCATTCTCACTCACACACACTTATTCTCTCTCACACACACTCATTCTCTCTCATACACACATTC